>NW_026385612.1:0-201 GCF_001194135.2 Octopus bimaculoides | reverse complement strand
ATATATATATATATACATACATATACATATGCATATGTGTGTGTTTGTGTATATAAGTATATATATAATTCATATTTATACTACATTACATCTACATTTATATACATACATGCAAACGTAATTAGGTATGTATATATGTCTATATACATACATATGTATGTAAGTACGTATGTATCTATCTATTTGCATGTGTGAGTTTGT
>NW_026385611.1:1663-2085 GCF_001194135.2 Octopus bimaculoides | reverse complement strand
TTCAACTCAAACCAGCAGTAACATTCCTTGTTTAGATTTTTCTACTTTCGTTTCTGACAGCTAATACCATGACAGTGCCGAAACGGGTTCAAGAGCATAACTGTGGCGTTCAATTACCCCTAGTTAGTGACCTTTTTGCTATTGGGCCACGAAGAAACTTGTGGTATAGTAATTTCAGTTCGTCGATCTCCGCAAGCACTCCATCTCCTCCTTAGTAAATACATTCTGAGATTGTAACTCCAGTTAACTAGTGTTTCTGTACTGACACCGACCTGTTTCATAACAACATGGTATTTGAAGTCAACTACTCCCTCCATCTATGTTTGCTCCATATGGCCGGTAGCTTGTTTTTCGTGTTGAGATTTCTGTCTGTGACAGTAACACGTTCTAATCGGTGATCGTCCATTTTTTCTTGTTGTTTG
>NW_026385611.1:0-785 GCF_001194135.2 Octopus bimaculoides | reverse complement strand
GGTGGTGAATTGTTTTGGTTTCTTTTTTTTTCTTTTTAATTTTTTTCAATTGTGTTCTCTGGTTTGTCCAATTTTCTAATTTAATTTTGTAAAACGGTAAACACTCTGAAGACAATAAATCTAGGTACTACTAAAGCAGCGCGGACCCGAACGCGCAGTCGCGCGTCCGCGGCAGCTAGTCGTGAGTGGTCGATCCTAACCCTAACCCTATTCCTAACCCTAACCCTAAACACGTATTCATTTGCACACGCGGGTTAGGGTTAGGGTTAGGATCGACCACTCAAGACTAGCTAGCGCTGACGGGTCCGCGCTGCTTTAGTAGTACCATAAATCTACTTATTACAGTTTTATATCGTTACACATACACATAATCAGCAGACATTTCACACACAGTCTATATGTTAAGCATACAGACACCAACATACACATTCAGTTATTGTTTCCCTCTTTCTCTCTCTCTCTCTCTCTCTCTCTCTCACACACACACAGTTACGCGCACACACAAACAGTCTCATACAGTTTGAGCGCGCGCGCACACACACACACTGTTACGCCCTCGCGCGCGCGTATGCAGTCTCATACAGTTACATGCACTTTCTCTTACACACACAGATACCAGCAGACAGTCGGTGTCATATTTTTCATTTATTATTTATTGGGACGCTAAAATATTTGTAGGGCTAGTTGAGCTAGGAAGAGGGTGCAGTTGTATTTTATTAATATATATATATATCCTCCTCCTCATCGTTTAACGTCCGCTTTCCATGCTAGCATGGGTTGGACGA
>NW_026385610.1:0-1260 GCF_001194135.2 Octopus bimaculoides | reverse complement strand
GCTCCAGCATGGCCGCAGTCAAATGACTGAAACAAGTAAGAGTAAAATAGTGAATACATACTCTACACTGACCAAGACATATATACACATAAGAAGCTCATGGAAACGGTAGACATTCAGAATTGCAACGAGACGTGTTACCCCTACATACATACATGCATGCATACATACATACATGAATGCATACTTACATACATACATACATGCATGTATACATTCATATAACCCTGCATAATACATACATACATGCATACATACATGAATGCATGCATGCATACATACATACATACATGCATACATACATACATACATACATGCATACATACATACATACATACTTACATATATACATACTTATGTGCATGCATGCATACATACGTACATACATACGTACATACATACATACATACATACATACCTACATGCATGCATGCATACATACATATATGTACATGGGTTAAAGGGTAAATTTCCGCTCCAGTCATAAACACAGAGTACGAGAGTAGGTGTAAATGGCCATGAGAATGCACCTAGAAATTTACCCTCACAGACACAAGTCTGGGCAAGGTTGTTTATGGAAGACCAGCAGTCATCCATGCATACCAGCCTCCCCTTTCCACGCCACCAGTGTTATCCACGGGGAAGGCAAATGGACCGATACAGTGATGTCACAAGTCATTTCTACAGCTGTGTTAACTGGAGCAACGTGAAATAAAGTGTCTTGCTCAAAAACACCACACATAGCCCAAACAGGGAATCGAACTCACTACCTCATAATTGAGAGCCTGACACTCTAACCACTGAGCCATGCACCTTCACCTAATATTAGTTAAGTTTAATATTGGCTACGACGTTACATCTCTCTTTACGTTCTGAGTTCAAATTCCGCTGAGGTCGACTTTGCCTTTTATCCTTTCAGAGTCGATAAATAAAGTACCAGTTGTGTACTGGTGTCGATCTAATCGACTATCCCCCTCCCCAAAACTTTCGGGCCTAGTACCTAGAGTACAAAATAATACTGGCTACAACGAAAAAATATTCCCGATGCGATGATTTTCCCCATCGCATTTTAAAAGACAAATTTAATAATTAGAATTAAGTTCAGAGTAGACAACGTTTTTTACCTGCACTAAGAAAAGTAGTGTTCAACAACCCAAATGAAATTTTTTTAATATCACTAAGAATATGGGCGTTTGTGTGTGTGTGTGTCTACACTCATATATGTAGGTATGTTTATATATAAATATATGTATATTTATA
>NW_026385609.1:1923-2547 GCF_001194135.2 Octopus bimaculoides | reverse complement strand
TACATATGCACATATATATGTAATATTTATACATGTATATACATACACACATATGTATTTCGTCCTCCTTATCCACAGAATAACCCAATGCAATATTTAAGTTTATATGAGTACATATTCATCTAGGTTCGAAAACCTGGATGATCGTATATATATATAAGTACATCTATAATTTACAAACATAAGAAACACATGTAATTTTATAAAATTACTGGCATACATACATATATGTATATATGTCGATATATACATATGTGTGGTTGTGTGATTCTGTGATTGTGTGTGACTTTTTATGTATAGATAAACCTACAAATATTATTACCACGTATACGTGTACCTAGACGGATAGATTTTTATATGGGCGATTATGTACCTATCAGTATATTTCTCAATACATGGACACATATATATGAATTATGATACATATATACATTAGTATTTTATATGTATTATAATACATATATATGTATTATTAATACATATATATATCTATAAGTCGGTATATATATGTGTGTGTGAGTGTGTGTGAGTGTGAGTATGTATACATTCAGATATACAGATATACACAGGTGAGTGTATGTGCTAATATATATATGTGAATATATATATATATATATATATATA
>NW_026385609.1:0-916 GCF_001194135.2 Octopus bimaculoides | reverse complement strand
ATACATGTATATATATATAGATGCATGTGAAAGCATATATTCGTGTGTATCTGTGTGCGAACGAGTATATAAAATAATATATAATTTTTGTATATATATGGAGAAATGTGAGTTTACGCTTGTGTGTTTACAAACACACACACACGCGTGCAAACACAGATATTCTGCCTTTCTCTCTGTCCATTCCTCTGTCTCCCGCTCTCTCTCTCTGTGTCTATGTCTCCTTCTCTCTCTCACCCCCCCCCCTCATACACGCACACACGCAATAATTGAAAGAATGAATCTCGAACACACAGACAAGGATGAATGATGCTCACATAGAGATCAATATGCATGATACAAACAATGTTACCAAAGACACACACACACACACACACACACACACACAAATATATATACCCGCACAGGTACGCATACTTACATACATACATACATACATACATACATATATATATATATAGATGTTCATATATATCTAAGTATATATGCATAAACACACATATGCATATAAATGCATATGATATATGTACGTACACATATATGTATGTATATTTATTCATATACACATCGTCGCAAATGTTTAAACAAGATCGTGCACGTCATATGTATTTATAACCTGTGAGAGTGTGTGTGCATGGCTCGCAAATTTCTGGGAAGAGATAGTCAACTACATCGACACCAGTATATAACTGGTACATATTTTATCGTTCCCTGTAAAGACGAATGTCAAAATCGATCTTCACTGAATTTGAACACAAACTAAACATGCATAAAACAGCATTTTCCATGACGAAATAAAGATTCTCCCAGTTCGGCGCCTCATGTGAGCGTATATATATAATCATATCCATATGTGTGTAGGTATATTTATATACATATGTATATGTAAGCAAACGGAGACATGTTTTAACATATA
>NW_026385608.1:0-568 GCF_001194135.2 Octopus bimaculoides | reverse complement strand
GTATGTATGTATGTATATAATTATATTAAGGGAGCAAGGACGAAAAAAACTACCTTCTCCAACATGCTTGAAAATGCCGAGGCATTCAGATACTACCAAAAAACTCCAAAGATATACACAGATTGTAGGCGAGCGAGTGAAAAAAAACAACAAAATACTTCACGTTGATAATTTTTTTAATTTCTTGGTAATTTTTAAAGCTTTTCATGTTTTTTCACTCGCTCGCCTACAATCCGTGTATATTTTCGGTAGTATCTGAATGCCTCGGCATTTTCAAGTATGTTGGAGATTTTTTTCGCCCTAGTTTCTTAATATAGTTATATACATATATATATATATATAATTATTAATTTCATGTATAAATTACCTACATAATTTACATTATTTACATTTGACGGATATTTGTCCTCATCATGTTTGTTGTTAACACAACGCTTCGGCTGATATACCCTCCAGCATTCATTAGGTGTGTCCTGGGGGAATTTCGAACCCGGGTACTCATTCTTAAAGTATTTTTCTGATGTTGTCATTATTATTATTATTATTATTATTATTATTATTATTATTA
>NW_026385607.1:0-454 GCF_001194135.2 Octopus bimaculoides | reverse complement strand
CTGTCTATCTATCTATTTATCTATCTATTTATGTGTCTACCTGTCTATCTGTCTGTCTATCTGTTTTTCTGTGTGCCTGTCTGTCTATCTGTTAATATGTATTTTTATCTATTTATCTATTTATTTATCTGTCTGTCTGTCTTTCTGTCAGTCTGTCTGTCCATCAATATATCTATTTATGTATGTCTATCTATTTATTTTTGTATTCATTTATATCTATCTATCCCTTCCTTTATCTATCAATCCATCTGTTTATATATCTATAAGTGGTTATTTTCCTATTTTCCTATTTGTTTATCAATCTACTAATCTATCCATTTATCCATCGATGTATGCATCTATCTATTTATCGTTCTAGTCATTTATCTCTCTGTTTAGTTATCCATCTATGTATTCATCACTTCATCAATCTCTCTATCTATCTATCTATCACCTATCAATCTGTTTATCTATC
>NW_026385606.1:0-282 GCF_001194135.2 Octopus bimaculoides | reverse complement strand
ATGATGATAATGATGATGATGATGATGGGTGTGTGTATAGACAAAGGTGCATGGTTAAGGAGTTCAATTTCCAGCTATGCAGTTTCAGGTTCAATCCCACTGCGTGTCACCTTGGGTAAGTGTCTTCTGTTGTAGCATCGAGTCGACCAAAGACTTATGGGTGGATTTAGGAGACGGCTATTGAAACATGCCAAACACATGTATGTGTGTTTGTATGTATATATGTTTATGTAAGTATATATGTATGTGTGTGTGTATGTGAGTATGTATGTATATGTATGT
>NW_026385605.1:0-243 GCF_001194135.2 Octopus bimaculoides | reverse complement strand
TAGCATGGAAAGCGGACGTTAAACGATGATGATGATGATAATATATATATCAAAATGAGCAACAGGATATCCAGAGGTGATGTAGTACGATCGTTTCAAGCGACTCCAATTAATTGAACAATGCAATCATTATATCAATTTAAATGCAGAGCTATCCTCAGCTGCATAAATAAATAAATAAATAAATAGAGTTTATTTAATCAGTTGGATACATTTGTATAATTTTACCTAAATCCTCTAAGA
>NW_026385604.1:0-250 GCF_001194135.2 Octopus bimaculoides | reverse complement strand
TATATATATATATATATGCGTGCGTGTGTATGAATGTATATATACATGTGTATATGTATGTATATAATGTACTTAAGTATATCATCTGTCATATTTTTCTGTTTATCTTAATCACTATATCTAATATATATTTAAAGTTATTAAATCCATATAAACTTCATACTTGTCTCTAATTTATTATATATCGAATTTCTTAATAGTGTTCATTCTCCCAAAAAATCAATTCTAGCTTATGGTTTACTAGTCCTAG
>NW_026385603.1:0-634 GCF_001194135.2 Octopus bimaculoides | reverse complement strand
GGAAAATTGGTATATCTCTTAGGAGAAATAAGCAACAGAGATGCTCTACCCAAACAGAAAATTACAGTACGAATCCGCTTGAGACAGCCTCTAGATCCGTGATGCAAACTTTCAGTTTTAAAGTGATCTAAATTAAAACCGTCCATCAAAATATCCTGTTAGTTTATGTTTCAATGGCAAAGTTATTTTACTAAATTTTTCATGTTTTGCTTCTTTCGAAATTAATTAAAATGAAGGCAGTGTATTTCAACAGACATATTGATTAAACTTCTAGATCATTCTATCATGTTCGTCAAAACCAATTTAACCTGGTGTATTTCAATAGAGATGTGGTAACGAAAGGATTAAAGTGATCTAAACACCTTCATTCAAAATTTCATATAATTTTATGCTCCGTACGCAAGATACGTACATACGTACATACAGACACACATACACACATACACGCATACTAATACATACATACAGATATACATACAAACATATACACACATACTTACATACACACACATACATACATTCACATATACATACACACCTACATACACATACATGCATACGCACATACACACATACACATACATACATACACACATAATACACACATACATACACGCATACATACATACACATA
>NW_026385602.1:0-297 GCF_001194135.2 Octopus bimaculoides | reverse complement strand
GAACCCGGAACCATGTGGTTGGTAAGCAAGCTACTTACCATTCAGCCACTCCTATGCCTATTCATATATTTTTAAGCAAATAAACGAAATAGAATGCAACACCTTTTCTATTATACATCTCCCTTATTTACCACGGTATCTTTGCACTTTTAACATTGTTACGTTTACTGCTTGTATTTAGTCGTGTTTTGAAATGATGGATCTTCTTGTTGTTGATGTATGGAAATGTTAAATTAATAATGCCGCAATCTCATGAATTGTAATATGAATATTGAAGCAACAGGACACACAGCCACA
>NW_026385601.1:0-209 GCF_001194135.2 Octopus bimaculoides | reverse complement strand
GTTCATGTTATATTTGCTTTTATTTACTTATTTTTATTTTCAATTTCTTATGTTTGTTTATTATGTTTGTGATGTATTTTATCTCTCTCAATCTCTACTTTTTGAATCCCATTCTTTCCCATCTTTCACTCCTCATTGTCTCCTCCCTTCTCTCTATATACATTTCCCAGTCTCTTTCTCTCACAGAGTCTCTCTCTCTCTCTCTCTCT
>NW_026385600.1:933-1900 GCF_001194135.2 Octopus bimaculoides | reverse complement strand
ATACAGAGAGAGAGAGAGAGAGAGAGAGAGAGAGAAAGAGAAAGAGAGAGGTGATAGATAGATAGATACATACATACATACATACATACACACATACATACATTTACAGGGTGCGGGGAATAAACTGTCGTCTAAATTATGCATAAAATGAATATAACACTGACATCTCATTTTAACAGATATATTTACCAAAATTACATAAAAATATGTTGAAATACTAAAGAGTAAATTTATTCAATAAAATCACCATTGGTTTCAACCACAGCCGCCAGACGACTTCGGAATCTCCTGCAACTCTTCTGGACAGTCTCCTTACTTAAGTTGATGAATGCTTCCATAATTCTTATCTTCAGATTGTCTTTGGTGTTACAAGGAGTTTTATTGGCCTTTCATTCAACTGCGCTCCACACATAATAATCAAGGATGTTGCAGTCTGACGAGTTAGGTGGCCAGATGTTAGGGGTGATGTGGTTGCAGAGATTGTCTGACAGCCATGACTGGGTTCTCCTGATTGTGTGGCATGGTGCAGAGTCCTGTTGCCAGACATAGGGTGTTCCAGCAGCCACCTTCTTGACCCATGGCAGCACTACCTCCTCCAGGCACTTGATGTAGGCTTCCGTGCTGAGTTTGAGGCCGTGTGAGAAGATGAATGGAGGCATAACGTCGCCATTACTAGTGATCACTCCAAACACCATGATGTTGACTGGATGTTTGATTTTTATCACTCTTGGTACATGTCCTCAGACTGACACTCAAACACTCTGAAATGTTCGTATTGGAGCTTCCGACACGAATGCCAAGCAACACAGCATGTCATTTCCAAATTTCTGGCAGAGTCAGTTGCGTCATAGTGCTGTTTTTCTCACAGACGGTGCCCAGCTGAACCTACTATACTGTGTAGTCGATAAATTCAAAAACAAACAATGCACATGCGCAAAATTAAAAATATAAATTGGTGATAATTTAC
>NW_026385599.1:430-567 GCF_001194135.2 Octopus bimaculoides | reverse complement strand
ATCCTCCACCCCCTCCTTGGTCTATGAAATAATGACTGTTACTCTATTGAACCCAGAAGGAATGAAAAGTAAAAATGATCTTCTTTGGGATGTCAGCTCTTTGAATATACATGGACTAAACAAGAACATATTTTTGG
>NW_026385599.1:0-165 GCF_001194135.2 Octopus bimaculoides | reverse complement strand
ACATATGTATATTTATACATCCATATGTATGTATGATCATCATTTTACCCCCACTTCCCATGCTGGAATGGGTTGGATGGTTCAAAGAATATTTTGCCTGAAGTTAGATTTTCTGATTTTCTTTCTACAGCTGGATACTCTTCCTGACACCAACCACTGCACAAA
>NW_026385598.1:0-275 GCF_001194135.2 Octopus bimaculoides | reverse complement strand
AGTACTAGGCTTACAAAGAATAAGTCCCGGGGTCGATTGGCTCGACTAAAAGGTGGTGCTCCAGTATGGCCGCAGTCAAACGACTGACACAAGTAAAAGAGTAAAAGAGTCCTTTCCGTAGCCATACCACCGACGTGTAGTTGAGAAATTCGTTTATCCTCTGGTTCCCAATTTCCCTTCTAGTTTTGGAAATATTTCCTACTGCAGTTCCGGGCTTATTAAAGCCTTATCTATCTATCTATCTATCTATCCATCTATCTATCTATCTATCTATC
>NW_026385597.1:0-451 GCF_001194135.2 Octopus bimaculoides | reverse complement strand
AAAGAAACCGATAGAATAAGTACTAGACTTACAAAGAATAAGTCTTGGGGCGATTTGCCCGACTAACGGTGGTGCTCCAGCATGGCCGCAGTCAAATGTCTGAAACAAGTGAAAGAGTAAAAGAGTAACTCAAAAACTAGCTGGACTATACATCCATTCATTGGCCCGTTTACCTTCTAAGAGAACTCGATATAAATCAGAAAGTAGGCAGGCCTTATATTTAGTCCAATGTTTTCTTCAACTGCATTATCATCCGCAAGTAAAGTCGATATTTCTATTAAATTGAAAATGACAATGCTAAATACCTATGCAGGTGATGTTCTGCCAAGAGCGTATTTATACATGTATGCATAATTTTATATATATACACATATACGCGCGCGCGCGCGTGCGTGTGTGTGTGTGTGTATAGTATCTATCTATCTATCTATCTATCTATCTATCTATCTAT
>NW_026385596.1:0-463 GCF_001194135.2 Octopus bimaculoides | reverse complement strand
ATACATATATTGTATAAAGGATCGTGGGAAGGCCAGAACAGTGAGAAGTAAATGCAAAGGAAATCCCAATAACGCAAACATTTGAAATAATGTAAACTTACTTTGCATTCAATATTGTGTGGCTATGACTTCATTTTCAAGAAATTGTCGAATGTTGCTGGTGTGCATGTGTGTAAGCGTGTGTGGAGTTGAACTGCACGGAACGGTGCTGTTATAGCAACGCCTTTCCGTCCATGTCCGCTCCACACACGCTATATATTGGTGCGAATGGTTTTTCTTTTATACGGCGCCGTTTTTACAATCCTCTAAATAATAATAATGGTATTTTTTCATATAAGCATAAAGCTTGTGGCGATCACCGTGCAATGACTGAGGAATTTATGAGACTATTTTCCTTAGTCATTGCACGGTAGTCGTTATAAGCTTTAAGCTTATATATAAATACCATTATTAATATATATAT
>NW_026385595.1:0-533 GCF_001194135.2 Octopus bimaculoides | reverse complement strand
TCTCGACTAAAGGCGGTGCTCCAGCATGGCCGCAGTCAAATGACAAACAATAGAGTATACGTGTATTTGTCTGCACATGCGTACACATGTACGATATGCATCTTTACATACAATCATTTATACATACATAGATGTATGTATAATTTATAGACCCCAGTACGCAACTGGTACTTAATTTATCGGCCCCGAAAGGATAAAAAGCAAAGTCGACCTCGGCGGAATTTGAACTCGGAATGTAAAGACGGACGAAATGCCGCGAAGCAATTTTGCCCGGAGCGCTAACGATACTGCCAACTCGCTGCCTTAATAGTAGTCCTTTCTACTATAGGCACAACACCCGAAATTTGTGGGGAGAGGACTTGTCGATTACATCGACCCCATTGTTTATTGACCCCGAATGGATGAAAGGCAAAGTCGACCTCGCTGGAATTTGAACTCGGAACGTAGCGACGGGAGAAATACCGCTAAGCATTTCGTCCAGTGTGCTAACAATTTTGCCAGTTCTCCGCCTTGAATAATAATAATAATAATAA
>NW_026385594.1:0-599 GCF_001194135.2 Octopus bimaculoides | reverse complement strand
TATATACAGAATATGGGGATTTAGTTCACTGGTGATGTAAATGAATAGGTACGCTGGGTAAGTGCTGTAACGGATTATCAGGGTTCCGAGCTCGTAACTGGATATATATTTGTGACCTAATGACCTCAAATTGAGACCTATAATAGCAAGTCCTGCATGCAAAACCCACTGCCTCAGTAACTTTTTCGATACCCTCTGAAAATCATTCCTCAAGCATGTTAAAAGCTACATAAGGGATGAGCTGGATATGCTGAATCACCTCCCTGAAACAATAAACAAAACACCCTACGAGTATCCTTCGATGTAGTCAACTTCTATTCCAATATCCCCCACAACCTAGGAATAGAAGCAATTCAATTCTGGCTAGAGAATTATACCAACGAACTCCCACATCGCATCAAAAAAGAATTCGTGATAGAAGGGCTAAAATTTATCTTGGAGAATAACTACTTCGTTTTCAAAGACAACTTCTATCAACAAAAATCGGGGACTGCAGTGGGTAAGAGAAAGGCCCCTCCTTTGCTAAACTTGTCATGGGATGTCTAGAAATTATCGTAAGGTACTAGAAAAATACGGCAACCCATTCTCCCTCTACATAG
>NW_026385593.1:0-357 GCF_001194135.2 Octopus bimaculoides | reverse complement strand
TCTAGTCATAATTCTGTTGACATAAACACAGAGAGTAATAATAATAATACGGACAATGTTCGAGATGTTAGTCAAGATATAAAGGATATGGATAATACCATTAACTTTGATAATAAACTAATAGAAATATCTGAAGATAACCCTAATAGAATAAGATTCCTTAGTGCAAATGCTAAAACTAAAAACATTGTGTATAGGTGTAATGTTATAACGGATAAGAAGATTTGGAGTTATATTGGGACTTCGTCACTTGAAGTCTCGAAACGAATTTCTAATCATTATTCGACCTTTAGGGATAGGAGTAAATAATATAGTACGGCGCTTAGTAGTTTGATTTGGAAATTGAAAGATGAGAAA
>NW_026385592.1:125-238 GCF_001194135.2 Octopus bimaculoides | reverse complement strand
TACATACACACACATATACAAACACATTCATGCATACATACATACATACACATAAACATTCACACATACATACATACATACATACATACATACACACATGCATACATACACAC
>NW_026385592.1:0-115 GCF_001194135.2 Octopus bimaculoides | reverse complement strand
TACATACATACATACATACATACATACACACATGCATACATACACACACAGGCATACATACATACATATGAACAGACATACATACATATATATATGGGCTTCCTCTCAGTTTTCA
>NW_026385591.1:0-331 GCF_001194135.2 Octopus bimaculoides | reverse complement strand
CCCTTCCCTCAAACCGCTGGCCTCGTGCCAACCAAAATTAGAAAGACTTATTATTATTATTATTATTATTTGCTACTGATGTATTCTGAAATGTTTACAAGTTGCTCTTTACGCTGAAATATATCTCGAACAGATGGATGGAACAGTATTTTTTTTTAGAACTAATTTGCAAGCAGGAATCCTTTTAAATTTGAAATATCTTCCCATATAAGTCTCAGACAGAGAAGAAATTCTGTTTTTAGATATATCACATCTTTTCATCCTTTCGTCTCAGCACGTGCGCGCACACGCACACGCACGTACATACATACACTCACACACACAAACACAC
>NW_026385590.1:0-840 GCF_001194135.2 Octopus bimaculoides | reverse complement strand
AGTACTTATTCTATCAGTCTCTTTTTTTGAATTGCTATGTAATGGGGACATAAACACACCAGCACCAGTTGTCATGGTGGTGAGACAAACACAGACAGAAACACATACATGCACATACAAATACATATATATATATATATATACCTCATTAGATACCTCATTAAGGGATAATAAAATCCAATGAATATACTGGTTTATTACCTATTACAATAAGTATTGAATATTATATTTAATATTCAACTGTAAGGTAATTAGCTGTCAGAGATTATGTCTGTTTTTGTAATTAATAAATAATTATTAATTATCTCTATTTGCTTATTTTCTTAAATATATATTCCCTTCTCAACACATGTAATACATATGTACCTATAAGTATGTTTGTATGTAAATATATATGTATATATATATATGTGTGTGTGTGTGTGTGTGTGTGTGTGTGTATGTGTGTGTGTGTGTATGTATTCCTCATGTATATACATTTCCATTTCCACATAACTACAATAATCTTAAGATACACTGATTTTTTAAATTGCACTATTATTTCTCTTTTAATAACTTTCTCCTACCTCTGTTTAATCTTTATCTAATAAGAATAATATAATATAATACACCTAATAATGATAATAATTGATTCCTTTGTATGCACATATATATACATATGCATATACATTTTAATATATATGTGTTTATGTATATTTATGTATATGTGTGTGTATGTAAAACTATGTATATATGTATGTATTAATATTTATAACTTAACCTTATGAGCTTTCTAAACTCTGACGAAGCTCAGAGACACACCCAAGTACCTTAATCTTATCTACCAAATACTTCAGTTCA
>NW_026385589.1:0-1044 GCF_001194135.2 Octopus bimaculoides | reverse complement strand
TTTATTTATTTATTTATATATATATTTATTAATTGATTTATATATATTTAATTTATTTAATTATATATTTATTTATTTATTTTTTATTGATATATATATTTATTTTCTTATTTATATATATTTATTTATCTTTTTAGTTATATATATATATTTATTTATTTTTTTATTTATATATTTATTTATATATATATTTATTTATATATATATATTTATTTATTTATATATATTTATAGATATTTATTTATTTAATTTCTTTATTTATATATATATATTTATTTTTTTATTTATATATATATATATATTTATTTATATATATATTTATTTATTTATATATATATTTATTTATTTATATTATTTGTTTATTTATATATATATACATATTTATTTATGTAGTTAATTATATATTTATTTATTTATATATCTATATTTATTTATTTATATATATCTTTATTTATATATATATATTTATTTATTTATTTAATTATATATTTATTTATTTTTTTATTTGTATATATATTTATTTTTTTATTTATATATAAATTTATTTTTTTATTTATATATATATATATTTTTTTAATTTATATATATATTTGTATATCTTTTTATTTATATATATATTTATTTAATTTTTATTTATTTATATATATATTTATTTATTTTTTAAATACATATATTTATTTATTTATATATATATTTATTTATTTATATATTTATTTATATATATATTTATTTATATATATTTATTTGTTTTTTATTTATATATATATTTATTGTTTTATATATATGTATATTTAAAAAAAAAATTTTTTATATATTTATAATTATTTATTTATATATATATTTAATTATATATATATATATATTTATTTATATATATATTTATTTATTTATATATTTATTTATATTTATTATTTTTTTTATTTATTTCATTTTCATTTTCATTTTATCCAGTTTCAGCTCATGAGCTGTGGCCATTCTGGGGTACCGCCATTATGTGTTGCTGCACAATTTTACTTCACGAATTTTACTTCAGGAATTGACATT
>NW_026385588.1:0-233 GCF_001194135.2 Octopus bimaculoides | reverse complement strand
CATACATACATACATACATACATACATACATACACACACACACTCATATACATGCATACATACATATATACATACATACATACACACACACTAACATACATACGTACATACATACATATGTGTATATATGCCTATACAAGCATATAAATGCGTATATACATTGGGTAACATGGTAGGTATTTCTGACGGACAAATATAAAACATTGTGTGTGTGTGTGTGTGTGTGTGTGTGT
>NW_026385586.1:0-261 GCF_001194135.2 Octopus bimaculoides | reverse complement strand
ATACAGTACATTTTAACATAGTTTGCCACATAGTTCATAATTTGCTTACAAATTAATTATTCATTCATATGGTGTTGATTCAAGAACCTCAAATTGAAGGTCACATGCTGGTACAATTTTTTGCACGCTGGACAAGATGCCTAGCATCATTTTTGTCGTTTTGGGGCCTGGGTTGACTTTCCGTTATCTAACGTTCTTCCATCTTCCATCCGAAGACGAAACAAAATGTATGATTTGAGCAGTAGAGTCCATGTAATCCAC
>NW_026385585.1:0-289 GCF_001194135.2 Octopus bimaculoides | reverse complement strand
TTCGCCATGATAGATCGCTAGCCACTACACATTCTTTTTTCTCTCCTTGTGTGTGTATTTTGTCTGTATGTCTGTGTGTGTTTGTGTGTGTGTTTCTGTTTGTTTCTTCGTTTATATAATAAGTGAAGAATGAAGTTATTGGTATCACATTTATTCCATGCATTACAATCGTTTCAATAACGTGAGTGTGATAAATCAAATATCGCGCATTAAGGCATGAATGAAACAATATTGTCCCGACGATTAAATATACAGATATGTCTGTATATATATATATATATATATATAT
>NW_026385584.1:0-404 GCF_001194135.2 Octopus bimaculoides | reverse complement strand
AGATAGATAGATAGATAGATAGATAGATACAGATTAATAGATAGAGATTATAGATATGGACGTATGTACATATAGGTGTGCGAATATGTGCGTATATATATATATGATTCTTATATACACACGCATGCACGCAAACATATATTTACGAATGTGTGCATCTCTCTGTCTCTGTATCTTTCTGTCTCTTTTCCTCTCTCTCCCTCACTGACTCTCTCTCTCCCACACACATATACACATATATACACATATATATACATATATATACACACACACACACAATTATTTACTAGTATATGTGTGTGTGTATCATTCAAGTATATTTATATGTTTCATTATACGTATTTGTTAATATATACGTACGTATGTAAGTACGTTCACATGTGTGTCAATATGTATGTATGGAT
>NW_026385583.1:0-272 GCF_001194135.2 Octopus bimaculoides | reverse complement strand
CATGCTTTGAGACAAGTTTTAACATCCAGTCATTAGAGTTTTTCAGGTAGCTATCTAGGCCAATTGTGGCGATCTTCATTGTTAATTCCAGTTTTAAAAGTCCACGGCCTCCCGCTTTTCTTGGCAGATAAATTCGTTCTATATCTGCCTTAGGGTGGTGCGTTCTATGCGTTGCCAACAATTTTCGTATTTTTCTGTCAAGATTACATATTGTTTAATGTTAACTTTCACTGGAGATATTTTCTAGGCTGATTTAAATAACATGCCTAATA
>NW_026385582.1:0-212 GCF_001194135.2 Octopus bimaculoides | reverse complement strand
CATCATCATCATCATCATCATCATCATCATCATTATTATTATTATCATTAGTAGTAGTATTATTATTAATAGTAGTAGTAGTAGTAGTAGTAGTAGTATTAGTAGCAGTAGTATTGTTATTATTATTATCAACGTCATTATTTTGCTATTATTATCATCATTATCATTGCTACTATCATCATCATCATCCACATTATCGTAGTTCATCATCA
>NW_026385581.1:0-236 GCF_001194135.2 Octopus bimaculoides | reverse complement strand
TTGTTGTTGTCACTTAAAGCATGCGGAACCCATGCTCCATCCTTCTGAACTTTTGCCAACGAGTGAAGATGCTTCTCTATAGCAGTGTGGGAGCATTCCATTTTCTCTGCCAGTTCCCTTGTTGATTGATGAGAATTTTCTTGCAAAAGTTGGTTTAATTGCTCTTCATCGAACTCAACTGGACGTCCAGAACAAGGTGCATCTTTGAGGTCAAAATTTCCATTTTTGAACTTGGC
>NW_026385580.1:299-711 GCF_001194135.2 Octopus bimaculoides | reverse complement strand
TATATATATATATATATTTATATATTTATATTCATATATACGCGTGAATACATACATTTGTATGTCTGTGTGTGTTTGTATGTCTGTGTGCGTGTGTGTGTTTGTGTGTGCGTGTGGTGGATGGGTGTGTGTGGTGTATATGTACGGGTTATGCATGTGTGTGTGTGTCTGTGTGTTTATATTGATATGGTTGAGTAACTATGCTAATCTTTATAATGATAAAGACGACGAAGATAATGATGGTGAGGTGGTGGAAGAAGGAGTGGAATGACAAAGATGCACAATCAGTAGGATATAATGCTGACGGAGGACACACTGGAGATCAAGACAATACGGATGCTAATGCACACATACATACACACATGCATACATATATACATACATACATATGTACATACATAGATACATACAT
>NW_026385580.1:0-136 GCF_001194135.2 Octopus bimaculoides | reverse complement strand
ACATACATACGTACACACATTCATACATAGACACATGCATACATACATACATATATATACACACGCACACACACACATATATATATATTCTTCGAAACGCCGGAGTTCTAATGGTGGCAGCTGATGAAGGGGATGT
>NW_026385579.1:0-406 GCF_001194135.2 Octopus bimaculoides | reverse complement strand
GTGTGTGTATGTGTGTGGTAAACTCCATATGCAAAAATCTATACAGAAAAAAAAATGAAACAGGAATGGTTTTTAGTTGGTCAGATACAAGTTTTCTGTTACATTTTATATTACTAGTTATATTGTGTTTTTTTTTTCGTTATTATTCTTGTTGTTGTTATCGCTGGAGCATCTAACAAATTACCTTGCAGTATTTCTCATACCTCTGTGTTCTTATTTCAAATCCTGCCGTAATAAATTTTGAAATTGTTCATTGAAGGTGTGAGATATCTGATGAGATTTGTGATAGATTACAAAGGGTTGAGCATCCATCTATGTATTAGCTGTCTTTTGAAAAAAAATATTGCCTGTCAATTGTCTACTCCCTCTCCCTTAGTGTCTGGCTTCTCTCTCCTTATCCCCCCCC
>NW_026385578.1:0-564 GCF_001194135.2 Octopus bimaculoides | reverse complement strand
ACGTACATACGTACACACACACACATATATACTTACATACCTACATCCATACATACATACATACATACATACATACAAGCGATGTTCCGTCGCGGTAATTCGCATTAAGACGCTAATTCCACGTTTCTTTTATTCTAGATTTTAGTCAAGACATTTTAATCTGTCAGCCTGTCCGTCTGTCTGTCTGTCCGTCTGCCTGTCTGTCTGTTTGTCCGTCTAATCCCCTCCTCCTCATCTATTGTCTCTTGTTCAACCTCTCCAATTCACTCTGTTTCCATTACACACACACAGACAGTTTTTCTCTCTTTGCTCTTCTTTTTCTCCCTTCTTCCTCTGCCTGGCTCTCAACGTATTTATTTCAATCTTTCTCTTCTCTTCTCTTCTCTTCTCTCGCCCCTCTGCCCCTCTCTCTTTCTCACTCATACCTAACTTTCTGAAATAAATCTATACAAATTATTTAATTATTTATATTTCAAATCATAGTATTGTTGTTTTTTTAAATTTCTGTTTTCCTACATTTTTATTCGTTTTATTATTTTGTTTTATTTCTTCTTCTTCTTCTTC
>NW_026385577.1:0-238 GCF_001194135.2 Octopus bimaculoides | reverse complement strand
AACAGATTATTAAAATACCTGACTATAACTCCGCCATGCTGCCTTCATTTTGTTTACTATATACAGGGGAGGTAACTCCTTAATCTTTCCCATTGCTATCGCTCTCCTGTGAATGTCTCCTATATTAATTTGTTTATTTATTAATTTATTTATTGATTTAATTATTAATTTATTTTTCGATGTTTCTTATCGTTAATTGTGTTATTTGTGTTTTTTCGTAATTTGTTCTGATGGAAGC
>NW_026385576.1:0-255 GCF_001194135.2 Octopus bimaculoides | reverse complement strand
CTTTCTCTCTCTTTATTCTCTCCCTCTCGTCTTCCTCTCTCTTTATTCTCGTCTCTCTTTTTTTTCTCTCTCTCGCTCTCGTCTCTCTCTTTATTCTCTCTCTCGTCTCTCTCTTCTTCCTCTCTCTTTATTCTCTCTCTCTTCTCTCTCTTTATTCCCTCTCTCTTCTCTCTCTTTATTCCCTCTCTCTTCTTTCTCTTTCTCGTCTCTCTCTCGCTCTCGTCTCTCTTTATTCTCTCTCTCTCGTCTCTCTCT
>NW_026385575.1:0-264 GCF_001194135.2 Octopus bimaculoides | reverse complement strand
ATATATATATATACATATATATAAAATTACATGCTTATTCCGCATATATGCGTAAATATGTATCTTACATACACACACACACACACATACACATGCACACACATGCACCCACACACATACACACATCCACACACACACACACACATACACACACACTTACACACACCTTACATTATCAGTGTATCTTTAATTTTTTTCGCCGTTTTGTTCTACATCTTGAAAAAAAAAGAAACAGCCTTACCGCCATTCTTGTAATTTGTCCTT
>NW_026385574.1:0-313 GCF_001194135.2 Octopus bimaculoides | reverse complement strand
TAGAATGAGTACCAGGCTTAAAAATACAAGTACCAAGGTAGATTCGACTATACCCTTCAAGGCTGTACCCCAGCATGATCCCAGTCGACTGGCTCAAACGAGTAGGGGCTAAAAGATACATGAACCTCTGTCAGTGACCGATATGGTTGCTGCGTTGGATGTGTGATTAAATATGTGTTTATCTGTTAAACAATCGTTGAATATAAATAATAATGATTATTAATACACACGTGTAAGTATTTTCTCTGTATTCTGATAGTTCAAACTCGCTCGTTAGACCAACGCCAATTTCTGAAAATATAATATAATATAA
>NW_026385573.1:0-407 GCF_001194135.2 Octopus bimaculoides | reverse complement strand
TTTAAAGGACTGAATGACTGATTAGTTCATTAAGTGACTCAACACTATTACATCGAGTCCTGCATTTGAGGCATTTTGTCAGATAAAATAGATTTTGAACATAATTTTAGCGATAAATAACAACAATTTAGTAATATGTAGGAATATATAAAAGAGGATATATAAGGATATATATTGAGTTGGTTCATTAATTTTGTAACTAAACACTGTTGCATGGAGAATTATAATTAATTCATTTTATAGGAGAATACATTTTAAGCATAATTTTAGCGATAAATAACAACTTAGTGAAACAACTTGTACGGTCACTTTTGGTCTTTTGTCCCTTATTTGACTTTGGTCCGAATATCTTCCAACATAATTTTAACCCTATATTACCCGTATGGTTTAGTAAATATACAAATGAC
>NW_026385571.1:0-263 GCF_001194135.2 Octopus bimaculoides | reverse complement strand
GTGTGTATGTATTAATCCATGTGTGTATGTATGTATGTGTGCATGTTTGTATGTATGTATGCATGTGTGTATGTCTGTGTGTATGTACGCATGTATGTGTGTTTGTATGTCTTTATGTGTGTATATGTGTATGCAGGTACATGTGGGTCGGATTTTATGTATATATGTGTATATATGTGTGTGTATGTGAATGTGTCGGTACATGTTATGTTCATTCCTATGGTTAGGTATACATTATATATTCCTCTATGGGGTGAGGTGTG
>NW_026385570.1:0-570 GCF_001194135.2 Octopus bimaculoides | reverse complement strand
ATATATAAGGACGTAGATAGCACGCCGATAGCCAGGTGGAGACGATGTTTCCTGGGGCTAAACAACAGAAACAATCGTCCAATCGTCCTAATGAGGACTTCCACATCATGTTAGCAAATAATTTTTGCTCTAGAGTAGTGTTACTGAACTTGCTCGTCCAGAGACTTACAAATAATAATCTCTCTCTCTCTCTCTCTCTCTCTCTCTCTCTCTCTCTCTCTCTCTCTCTATGTATATATATATATATATATTTCCTTTTTAATTTTTTACTTGTTTCAGTCATTTAACTGTGGCCATGCTGGAGCACCGCCTTTAGTCAAGCCAATCGACCCCAAGACGTATTCTTTGTAAGCCTAGTACTTATCCTATCAGTCAATTTTGCCGAACCGCCATGTTATGGGGACATGAACACACCAGCATCGGTTGTCAAGCGATGTTGGGTGTGGTGGGGTGGGGTGGAGTGGACAAACGGACACACAAACACACACACACATACATATCTATATATACACATATATACTACGGGCTTCTTTCAGTTTCCGTCTGCCAAATCCACTCACAAGGCTTTGG
>NW_026385569.1:0-213 GCF_001194135.2 Octopus bimaculoides | reverse complement strand
TATGACCGCGAGTCCGCTGCCCTAACCACTGGGCCATTGCGCCTCCATAAGAAGCAGCATCTATGCTCAGTGAAAATATGTCAACAGAATGCCTCAACAGGACCATGAATATCATATATCGACTTCATGTTGCAGTCTTCAATGCAATATTTTATTGCATAAATAATACATACAGGTTTAGTGCACACATAAATGTATGCATGCATGCCTACA
>NW_026385568.1:0-341 GCF_001194135.2 Octopus bimaculoides | reverse complement strand
TATATATATATGCATATAATATACAGATATATACATATATATACGTATATATATACGTAAAGACATGCGTATATATTTGCGTGTGGCGTAGTGTTTGTCTATCTAACTATCTGTCTATCCGCATATATGTTAGTGTGTCTGTATGTGCGGCGTGTATGCATATATACACTTATATATATATATATATATGTGTGTGTGTGTGTGTGTGTGTGTGTGTGTGTGTGTGTGTGTATAGAAATATAATATGCATACATACATACATACATACATACATATATATGATATATATACATGTATGTATAAATATATATATACATTTTATCTATACACACATATATATA
>NW_026385567.1:0-430 GCF_001194135.2 Octopus bimaculoides | reverse complement strand
CTTTCTCACACAACAATTAAAATATATTTATTTTAAATTATTTATTTATTTTATATCGTTCATCTTTCTCCCCCCACCACACTCTCATTCACACACATGCTACTTTGGGAGCGAAAGAGTTTTGTTTATATTTCACGCCGTTACGAGCCCTTAATATCGGCCTTTTCCGTAACAAGTGTCTTCGGCGATTTTTCGCCATCCATTTCTTTAACAACAATAAAACAACGAGGTATGTAACAATTTGTCAGTGTTCCATTTATTTTTTTCTTAGTGAAAATCGTGCGAGTGTTATCTAAAACTTTACCTGTACTTGGTAAATTTGAGATTTAAAAATGTTTTACTTATTTTTCATCTCTGTATGTTGGTTCAGTCAATTAGAAAATAAAACCCAATGACGATGTAATTAGAAACTAGCACATTTGGTTTCTTA
>NW_026385566.1:4075-4624 GCF_001194135.2 Octopus bimaculoides | reverse complement strand
GCCACAAGGCATAGCAAACACCTATGATATCAAAAATGAAAGGGAATTAAAAATACTTTTTCTGTTTGTTTGTTTTTTCTTTGTTTGTTTCAGTCATCTGACTGCGGCCATGCTGGAGCACCACCTTTAGTCAAAGAAATTGACCACAAGACTTATTCTTCATAAGCCTGGTACTTATTCTATCAGTAAGTTACAGGGACAGAAACACACCAACACCGGTTGTCAAGCGATGGTAGGAGAGGAGAAACTCACACACACACACACACATGCACACACACACACACACACCCACATATATACTTGATGGGCTTCTCTCAGTTTCCAAATCCTCTCACAAGGCTTTGGTCAGCCCGAGTCTATAGTAGAAGACTTGCGCAAGGTGCCACGCAGTGGGACTGATCCCAGAACCATGTGGTTGGGAAGCAATCTTCGTACCACACAACCACTCCTGCGCCATTCTAAGTTCTATCATGTTATGGCCAACCAAAGCCTTGTGAGTAGATTTGGTGGATGGAAACTGAAAGAAACCCATCGTATATATCTATATGT
>NW_026385566.1:3813-3956 GCF_001194135.2 Octopus bimaculoides | reverse complement strand
GCTGGTGTGTTTACGTCCCCGTAACTTAGCGGTTCAGCAAAAGCGACCGAAAGAATAAGTACTAAGCTTAGAAAGAATAAGTCCTGGGGTCGGTTTGCTCGACTATAAAGGTGGTGCTCCAGCATGGCCACAGTCAAATGACT
>NW_026385566.1:3382-3803 GCF_001194135.2 Octopus bimaculoides | reverse complement strand
CACAGTCAAATGACTGAAACAAGTAAAAGAATAAAAGAATATATACACATGTATGTGATGGGCTTCTCTATAGTTTCTGTGTACCAAAGTTCACTCACATGGCACTGATCAACCTCGGCTTCAATTAGGAGACATTGACCCATGGTGCAACACACAAGGATCAAACCAGAAGCCCCATGGAGGTCAATGTTTATCTGTTTTATTCCTTTTTTCTAATATCAGTTTTATTTAATACAAAATTAATTTTCAGGCATAATTTTCACAAGGATGGTGTGAAAGGAGCAAGATGAGTGGAAATACATTTTGTGTGGAAGATTTTGTCCAAATTCTTGCACCAGTTTGTCAAAAATCATCTGTTTCTACAGGAACTAGTTGTTGGCACTCTGTCGCTTACGACGTCGAGGGTTCCAGTTGAACCGAT
>NW_026385566.1:3018-3201 GCF_001194135.2 Octopus bimaculoides | reverse complement strand
TATGACCATGAGTCCACTGCCCTAACCACTGGGCCATTGCGCCTCCACACAGGAACTAGACAACAAATAGAAAGTGTATTTAGAATATATCAGAATTAATGATAGACATGTTGGAATTCGTTAATGTTTCGCAAAGCTGTGTGGTAAGTAGCTTGCTTACCAACCACATGGTTCCAGGTTCAG
>NW_026385566.1:2032-2476 GCF_001194135.2 Octopus bimaculoides | reverse complement strand
TAGGTTTCGGCCAGTATAGCCCCAGGCCATGTCTAACTCAATAGCACCACATGGTGAAGTCTTATAATCATATATGGGGCACCATGGCCCACTCTAGCAAAGAGTTATTGTTGGAGATATATCCGGGCGGAGGAGGTTGGTCTGGGATTTTTTGAAAACCAAGTATATTAGTTTATCACTGAAACATGTAGGTAATTAATTAAAAAGACTTTATGAATGAGAAAAGTAAGAAAATGGATAAAAATTATTTACAGGTGTTATTTATTTAAAAACATTCAATTTCATACAGAGAAATTCCAGCCGACAGCTGTCTTCACACCAATCAATTCAATTACAGAAACAAAATCCAAATTTCCATATTCGAAACCGGTTAAACAAGTATTTCATCATCCTCGAAGACCCTACAAAGGCCAGTCAGGCGGTACTGACAACGGTCACGCTCAA
>NW_026385566.1:1034-1253 GCF_001194135.2 Octopus bimaculoides | reverse complement strand
CAACCACTCTACAGAGTGTACTGGGTGCTTTTTATGTGGCACCAGCACCATTGAGATCACAATATAACTTGCCAGACAAAGACCCCTCAACTAGAAGGTGAGAGTAGTATTGAAGGGGCTGGCTTAGTATCAGTTGATGAAAGGCTAAAAGAATGAGAGAGGGACAGAGATAGGTAGCTTGCTGGAGAAGGGATACAAGGATATTCCAGTTGGAGAAGA
>NW_026385566.1:442-1024 GCF_001194135.2 Octopus bimaculoides | reverse complement strand
TAGGTAGCTTGCTGGAGAAGGGATACAAGGATATTCCAGTTGGAGAAGAAAGGAGAGAAAGAGAGACTGAGAGAGAAAGATAGAAATAGGGAGCGTGAGAGAGTTGGTGGTTGATATGTCTCAGGACACACCCGCAAGGTACAGCGGAGGGTCAAAATAGATGAACAGTACTCACTGATGATAATTATGGAGGGGACTGGCTCATATAGCAAAACAAAAAAATTCAAAATCTTCAAAAAAAAATTAACCAAGATTTTGTAACATATCGATGTGTCATGCTTTTAAGTTCATACCAAGTACACTGGTAACAAATTTTCTCATAATGTTTATCAGTTCATTAGAGACACTTGGATGGGACTGCACATAATGTATGAGACTAGGACCGAACGGAACAGCCGCATTCACTAATGCATATTTAACTTTTGAGCATAACAACTCCTTTTTTTCTTCTGACATTTCATAAAAGATCTGAGAAACAGGTTTAAAATTCTTAGCCATTCCAGATGCTGCTAATCCACCAACTGCACCACCTACAAAAAATATACATATAAATACAATTATTTTACAGAAGACTTTCATTAA
>NW_026385566.1:0-432 GCF_001194135.2 Octopus bimaculoides | reverse complement strand
CAAAAAATATACATATAAATACAATTATTTTACAGAAGACTTTCATTAAATATCAGACATTTTTTTTTTAACGACTGAACTCTAATGATTTGTAGATACATGGTATTTTGTTATGCAACCAAAATATACAATAAAGTATAATAAATGGTTTTATAAGTCAACACCACGTCCTACTGTGTTAGCAGTGCATTTTACATTATTTTGCCAAGGTTATTTCTGTGGGTATTCTATAGAAATTATAGCCAGTACTAATTTTTTGCAACAACATTTCATATCAAGACATCAGATGTAAACACACAATGGGATCGAAGCCTATTTTTGGCATTATACACTCATTACCCAAGTACATCCGGGCGTGATCGTTGCTAAGGCCACGGATTGGCTCCCATGCCAATGACACGTGGAAAGCACCATTCAAGCATGATCGTTGCC
>NW_026385565.1:4394-4784 GCF_001194135.2 Octopus bimaculoides | reverse complement strand
CACACACACACACACACACACGTTCATATATGTCACCGTCTTTATCTTGAATGCTTCTAAGCTATCTGCTTCCATTTCGCAGATTCTTCTGCAAAGGTTGTGACATTCCTGTTCTTCCCGTCAGCTCTCAACAATTCCATTTTCTCTTCTTGGGGCTTGGCTGCTTTTCCTCCTTTCTTTTCTTTTTTTTTTCTTTTTGTTTTAATTGTCTTCTGAAGTTTTCCCCGATTTCTTATTCCTTCTTTGATTTTGGTTTAGTTTTTTGTTTTCTTCTTTGTGATGTATCGTTCGGCTTTGATGGCTGATATCGTCTGACTTGTTCAATATTTCTGCAGGCAATTTTCATTTCATATATATATATATATATATATATATATATATATATATATA
>NW_026385565.1:766-3810 GCF_001194135.2 Octopus bimaculoides | reverse complement strand
ATATTCATATATAGATTTTTAAACACGCGCACACAAACACACACATATACAAATACACACGCATATATAAACACGCGCGCATATATATATATATACACACACACACACACACACACATTTACATGCATATAGCCACACACGTATATATTCATACACACATATTTTCAAATTGTAGAAAGCCTGTTTCGTGAAGCTTTGAATTCTGCACTTGTTTCTGTCTCCTAGCAACAAAAACTTTCCGTAGCAAAAGAAGATGGCGGCAGTTCACTCGCGTAATAGTTAATTTAATACACAATCATACCGGAAGAAAGTGATTACTTTGTGCATTAAATCCGTAATATCTGTGATTCCAGGAGAAACAGTTTGAGTAAGTGGACCTGCTAGTGGAGAAAAGTTTGACTTTAGCGGCCATGTTTTGTTTTGGTTTGATGTAGCCGTCTACCAAATGAAGTGTGTAGATGTAAGGTGTATACGTAACGCTTGTGTATGTGAGGTTCTCATGACGGAGATACTAGTGAAGAACATCAAAGAATAAGACCGAAAAGGAAGGAATATTATTTACATCGATTATTTGCCTGGCAAGTGGTTAGTAAAACAGAAGTAATCGTAGTCGACAGTAGCAAAAGGTACTGCCGCTGGTTGGTAGTCGATAGTGTCGGAGTTGCGTTCTTCTAGTAGCGAGAGAAAGTGTAGGGAATGCACGGTGCTGACAAGAGAGGAAGAAAGGATAGAGGTGGCATCATCCTTCCTTGATTTCGGCCGAAAGCTTCTCTTCGTATGGCGACTGAAGGACGAAGAGACGTGTTGCTCCTGGGTGAGAAGAGAAATGGTCTCTGTTATATAGACGTTGCTAGAATGTAGGTCAAATCCTAAAGAAAGGACTGACCCTTTGGTGACCAGCAAGGTCCTTGGAAGTCAAGTATTTCCCATTAGTAATCATGTATGGAGATGCAAGTACAAAGAATTTCTTGCTTGATAAGCAACAAGAGAGCGGATTTAGTTTCGGATCTCAGGTAGGACCAAGCGAGGTCTTAATCTTTTTTGTATATAGCTTAACTAAATCAATATGACGGTATTTGTGAGACTTGATGAAAAAGACAAAAGATGTTTCCAGAAATATGTCGAAAGTTGTTGAAAAACCAAGCCATTACATCTGGCACAAGGAACAGGACGAGAGATTGAGAGAAACATCGTCTGTGAGAGGAGTTGAGTTTATTTCAGATATTCTCATTTGAAAAATCTGGCTAATCGTTGAGAGGATGTTGGTGTTGCCTTGGTGGAGGTTTGCGCTCCCTGACTGCTCTTACTTATATTTGAAAAATTTCCTTCTACTCTTTTGAATTGCAAAGTCTTTGATCAGATCCTCAAAATTAATCTTAGGTAACACATCAGCATCTATAGTTAGTAGAGATAATATTATCTTATATCTAGAATATTATTTTATATCTATAACATTATCCAGAATATTATTTTATTATAATATTATATCTAGAATATTATCCAGAATTACGGAGATGTACTTGCATAGCAAGTGACCTGATCTGAGATCGTGTGCTGGAACGAAAACAATTGCAGCGTGGAATGTGTTTATAAGCCATTTAAGAAACACACAAAAACCGTTAGATTCATTTCAACATTTAAATTTAATTTGCTAAAATATTTTCGTCGCTTTGAGACCGCGACCTGTTCGGAATTTTATCAGTGAACAGGTCGCGGTCTCAAAACGACGAAAATATTTTGACACAAATTAAATTTAAATGTTGAAATGAATCTAACGGTGTTTGTTTTTCTTAAATGGCTTATAAACACCTTCCACGCTGAAATTATTATCCAGAATATTATTTCAGCAAGTTTAAAGTGATTTCTTTTGTGCCGTAAACCATTTACCATTTCTGTGGTACCCCACCTCCTTCTCTTGATGCCCTAAGCACGTGCTTATCTTGCTCAATGGTTAATCGAGCGGTGGTTCTACCACAGAGAATGTATATTTTCCTGATGTAACTCTTTCATTTTATTCTCTTATTCCGTAGCTCTCCAACAGCCTGCCAAGTGTTTTGTCCGACAAAACACTTCGGAGTTAAAAACGTCATTCGATAAATACTTCGCGATTTGTTGATTTTTACTGTCAAGAAACTGACAACATTGAGAAACGTTCACGAAACGGCGTGTACAATAAGAGAAAATATATTTCTGACAGATGTGTTAAAACTTGCAAAAATACACATCGAGATCAATGGAAAAAACGAACGCTCTTATCTACTTACACAATACATGAATACACACATACATGTACATACATATATACACACATTCATACACATATATATACAGACAGACATATTTACATACATGCATACATACATACACACATACACGTATATACATACATACGTGCATATAAACACATTCATTCCTACATACATACATACATACATACATACATACATGCATACACACATACTTATACATACATACATGTATGCATGCATATTTACACCCATTTATACACATACATACAGACAGACAGATATATTTACATGCATGCATACATACATACATACACACATACATACACACATGCATACATACATACATACATACATACATACACACATGCATACATACATACATACATACATACATACATACATAACAAGATTAGAAATTCACATTCATGCGAATAACTGTTGTTACACTTCGTTTCGCGAATACATGCAAACGTGACAATCTGGATAAACTCGGTTTTTCAGACAAAAAAAAAAAAAAAAAAAAAAAAAAAAAAAAAAAAAAAAAAAAAAAATCAAACAACCGATTCGCACTTTACAAATATAATTTGGAAGTGGAACAGTAAAAACATGCAGAACATTTCTCCCTCGCTTAAAACCTAACATTGTTTTCGCTATCCACAGCACAACGATGTCGGCGTTGTAACTTTCTTAGAAATTCGCTCCGTCTTCAGACGAAAAATTTGAATAATTCCAAGCAGAAAAGAACAGATAGAAACACATTTATATACACAACTCATCTATCCATCTATCTTTATA
>NW_026385565.1:0-597 GCF_001194135.2 Octopus bimaculoides | reverse complement strand
CATAGATAGACATACGTACACACAAACACACACATATTTAGATAGATAGATAGATAGATAGATAGATAGAGAGATAGACATAGACAGACAGACAGAGGGGTAGATAGATAGATGGATAGATAGATAGACAGATAGATAGAGAGATAGATAGATGAAGACAGTGAGAAAGAATTCCAGGAAGAGATAAATGGACGCGGTTGGAATATGCATAAATAATCGTAAATTTTTCAGCTATTTTGAAAGCCAAGATGACTTAAAGTGTACGTATAAATTCATTGTATACACGCATACGTATACAGATGTATATACAGATACATATGTACACTCACACACACACACACACACACACACAAATATGGACATGTTAGGTTGGCGGAGAATAGCTGTTACACACGCTGATTAGTCTCTGGCATGTCTTTCTTAACGAGTGCCTGTGTAGATATATATACACGCATACATATGTACATACATATATACGCACGTAGTACATATGTGTGTGTGTATGTACCTGTGTCTGTGAGTGTGTGTGTGTGTGTTTTTGTTTATGCGTTTGTTGTGTATGTATTAAATATATATATATATATATATATATATATA
>NW_026385564.1:0-263 GCF_001194135.2 Octopus bimaculoides | reverse complement strand
GTGTGTGTGTGTGCGTGTGTGTGTAAATGTGCTTGTCTGTGTGTATATACGCCTGCATGTATGTATGTATATATATGTATGCATATGCGCATACATATATTCATGTATATTTATGTATGTGTGTGTATATGTGTGTGTATGTGCGTGTGTGCATGTGTGAGTGTGCACATGTATATATATAGTTGTGTGTATGTGTATATATATATGTGTGTGTTTGTATATACATATATATATATGTATGTATATATATATATATATATATA
>NW_026385563.1:0-294 GCF_001194135.2 Octopus bimaculoides | reverse complement strand
CGTTGGTTTGGAAGACGGGGCAGCATCGCATGGCCACTACGTTCACCTGAGCTGATACCAATGGATTTCTTTTTTGGGGGTATTGCAAAGAACAAGGTTTATGAGAAGAATCCCAAAACAGTAAATGAATTAAAAGATTACATTTCTGACGGTTTCATCTGAAATTGATAGAGATCGGAATTTGTACTGAACTGTGTCAGAGTGTTCTGAAGAGGTTTGAAGAATGTTGTAATGTTGAAGGAGAACATTTTGAGCATCTGAGAGATTAAACATTGTCTGTTTAAGATGTGCATC
>NW_026385562.1:0-470 GCF_001194135.2 Octopus bimaculoides | reverse complement strand
TACATACATACATACATACATACATACACACACACATATACACACACATAAATACGCACACGCACACACATTCTAGCGGTCTCTTTTTGCCGAACCGCCAAGGTACGCTGAAATAAACACACCAACATCGGTTGTCAAGGGATAGTGGGAGGGACAAACACACACACATATACGGCGGGCTTCTTTCAGTTTCTATGTACCAAATCCACTCAGAAGGCTTTGGTCGGCCCTAGGCTATAATGGAAGACACTTGCTCAAGGTACCACGCAGTGGGACTGAACCAAGAACCATGTGGTTGGTAAGTAAGCAACTTACCACACAGCCACTCCTGCGCCTATAGCCACATTAAAGGAATCAGAAAAGAACCTTCTCCAACAAGCTGAAAGAAGACGCCAAGGACGCTAAAGAGCCACTGCGTAACTCCTAAATAATACATACATACATATATATATATGTATATATATATATAT
>NW_026385561.1:0-470 GCF_001194135.2 Octopus bimaculoides | reverse complement strand
AGCACGACCTTTGAACTTTAGGCCTCACCGAGGCAATGACTAGTGACCGGAATCTTTGGAAATATGCAGTACGTGACAAGACCCAGCAAGCCAAGTGAGAGCATAATCTGTGGCCTCTGCCAGAAGAGTAGCCAGCTCACTTATCCGTATTATTACTTCATTGGACACTAAACTCTGCTTGCGAAGACCTGTTGAGGCAAGTGAACTGAAATCAAAATCGAACCATATTCAACGACTGGCACCCATGCCGACCTCTCCTTCATTGGACACCAAACTCTGCTTGCGAAGACCTATTCTATTGGGGCAAGTGAAATCGAAATCATAATTGAACCATATTCGATGACTGGCACCTGTGCCAGTGGAACACTAACAGCACCGTCCGAGTGTGATCATTACCAGAGCAGCTTCCGTGCTAGTGGGACATAAATAGCACCATTTGAGCGTGATCGTTACCAGTGTCACCTTACTGG
>NW_026385560.1:0-623 GCF_001194135.2 Octopus bimaculoides | reverse complement strand
TACATACATACATACATACATACATACATACATGTGTGTATGAGTATGCGTATGCACACTATGCGAACAAAAGCGAAAAATCGCCGTGTCTTTGTCTCTATTGGTGTGTGACTCACTAAGGTGAACGTAGTCATTCGATAAATAGAGATGAACAAAAATCAAAATAAAAAAAAACGAAGGTCAGGTTATGTTCTGTTGTAGACATATTTTTTAATTCTTTCAAGATTTTGGTCCGGATGGCCCCTGTATCTTGGTTGAAACCGGTAAAAATAAAAGAATTGTAATTCTAATTTTTTTATAACAATAATTTCGTTTATAAAATAGCATTTATACGGTGGTTAGTTATTGTCTTTTGTTATATCTCGAGTGGGTCATTATGCCAATAATAAATACACGCGCCGGTTCTATTTCACTTTATTATTTATTTGTTAATTGGTCAATTATGTAACCAATTAACTAATCGATTGTTTCGTTAATCGTTCTGTTAATCAATCAGGTAGATTTCCCAAATTCCCCTCGTCGCCATCCATGACCCTCACCCACCATCACCACTTTAATTATCACCACTGCTATCAGTCATCACAACCTCCACCTCCACCACCACCACCACCACTATCACCACC
>NW_026385559.1:833-1801 GCF_001194135.2 Octopus bimaculoides | reverse complement strand
ATGTATAGGTGTGCATATGTGTATATATGTGTATGTGTAGGTGTGTATATGTGTGTATATATATGTGTGTGTATGTATATATAAACATATATATATATATATTTCTGCCTCATTCACCACTAGTTCTTTATTTTCCCCTTCTACAGTTAGCTAAGTAAATTCTTCTTAGTAATGCCACACAGGTTGTTTGTGCCTTCGGTGACTTCAACTAAGTATTTCCAATCTTCTTGTAAGCGTGAACATTATTATCATTATTACTTCTCCAATAAATATCCTGTACCTTGTTTTACCATTAACTAACGTTAATATCCGTATAATAATATAATTTATTACTAGGCTATGATGTTTTATTTATTTTTATTCACTTTCTTCACTTCATATAAAATATGTAATTAGTTTTCTTTATATAGTAAATGTTTATTTGATGAACTCCCTTAGTTCTCTCCCTTCCTCCATTTTTGAGTTTGCAATTAGCTCACGATTTTTTAGTTTTTCTGTACTGTAACATATTTGTCTTCCTCCCCCCATTTCAATCATTTAATTTAAACCTTTGGCATCACGTTTACAACCCCCTCCCTTTATATCTCAATGTAAACAAGCGTTCTTATTCCTAACGCCCATGGAATAATATTATTGATCCCTTTATATCTCTATGTAAACAAACGTTCTAACGGTCACTTGGCCATGTAACATCTTAGCTCGTAAGTTACCTCATCGTTTCGCTTTTGTCTTGCTTTTATATGTTGATTCCCTGAAGATGAATGTATGTGGAATTCCAGCAGCTCTTACTTCTTTGTAGAAGTACTCTCATATATTTTGAAACATGTGTAGGAATTAAAGGAACTTTATTGTTATTATTCATATCTTCTCAAAATGTATCACTTTAACTTGGTATCTCTACCTATAAAACGGCTGTGATATCCTGGTTTTTTGTGTAATTTTGCTACCTCTGGTAACTATTAACATAT
>NW_026385558.1:0-231 GCF_001194135.2 Octopus bimaculoides | reverse complement strand
TTTTGTCTGCGCGTTTATGTTAAGTTGTGTCTGATGTGTGTATGTGTGCGTATGCATGTGTTATGGTGATGTGTATGTGTGTATGTGTGTTTGCGTATATTGTGAGACTGTGTGCGTATGTTTGTGCGTGATACTTATGGTAGTGCGTCTACGTTTGTATTTATGTATCAGTATGTTAGTGATTGTGTATATATGCATTTTATGTTCGTTGCGTGTATGTGTTTGTGAGTG
>NW_026385557.1:0-290 GCF_001194135.2 Octopus bimaculoides | reverse complement strand
ACATTGAAAATACATGCATATACATGAATACACACACAATGAAAGACAGCGAAAATGCAACATTGCAAAAAGCCCCCCAAAACTGTTGTGGCAGAAGTCAACATCTCTGAGATTGAAACAAGACACTTATTTACGGACGTAAATAGACCACACCCAGCAGCACAGAAAGGAAAACCTATGTAGGTTAGGTTTGACGAAGAAGTCGAACCATTTCTCCTGCGAAACAATACTGATGTAATTAGGTCGAACCTTACGTTATAACAAACACTAACCAAAACCTGCAATATATG
>NW_026385556.1:0-434 GCF_001194135.2 Octopus bimaculoides | reverse complement strand
TATGCATGAAGATCTTCCCATACATATACTCATGCGTATATAAGTATCTGTCTATATATATATATATATATGTATATATATATATATTTATACGCAGACTGTCCCATACATATACACGTGTGAGTGTGTGTGCATGCGCGTGTATTATAGAAACATTGGTAGACATAGAGAAATAGATGTGTATATCCATATCGATATGTCTGGTGATGACAATGTTTTCTAAATCTTTCATACTGTACCTACGTGCAGATGTTTCTATCTTGCATTTTGTTAAATTAAATGTGCATCGGAATAAATATGACTGCGTATGTGCGTAGCTGCGTTTATGCTTGCACATTTGTGCATCTCTATATATAACGTATTTGTATACATAAATCTGTAGTCAGATATATACAAACATACATGTATGTACGTATCTATATATATATATATAT
>NW_026385555.1:0-212 GCF_001194135.2 Octopus bimaculoides | reverse complement strand
ATATCTATCTATCTGTCTATCTATCTAAGTATGTATGTATCTATCTATATCTATGTGTATGTGTGTGTAGGTTTATGTATGCATGTGTGCATGTATATTTATGTTTTTACACACATACATACACATGCATACACACACCTATATATATAGAGAGAGAGAGAAAGAGAGGGAGAGAGAGAGTGTTAGGTGTGATGTACATACATACATATATA
>NW_026385554.1:0-471 GCF_001194135.2 Octopus bimaculoides | reverse complement strand
TATGGCGTATGTGTTCCCCCTAGCTGGACGGAACGCCAGTCCATCGCAGCTTTACTCAAGAAACGGGAAGAAAATGTGAGAGAAAGCTGGGGCGAAAGAGTACAACAGGGGTCGCCGCCACCCCCTGCCGGAGCCTCGTGGAGCTTCAGGTGTTTTCGCAAAATAAACACACACAACGCCCGGTCTGGGAATCGAAACCGCGATCCTCCGACGGCGAGTCCGCTGCCCTAACTACTGGACCATTGCGCCTCCACAAACCTTGTATATATCTATGTAAAATTCGATCTACATTAATAATGATAAGTTTAACACAGATTAACACGTAATATTTTCATTTAGGACGTTTATATTATTTATGGGGAATTCTAAAGTGTAGTTGGGTCTCAAGGGGGTGATACAAACCTAGCAATATGTCTTTTAAAGTAAGGCGGTGAGCTGGCAGAATCGTTAGCACACCGGGCGAAATGCTTA
>NW_026385553.1:415-700 GCF_001194135.2 Octopus bimaculoides | reverse complement strand
CGTATGATAGGGTTGTATCGGTGATAGTGTTGTAGTGGTGAAGTTGCTGTTGTGGTGAATGTTGTAGTAGCGACAGTGTTGTAACGGTGCTACTGTTGTCGTGGTAATATTATTGTTGTGATAGTGTTGTAATGGTGATGTTAGTGCTATGGTTAATGTTGTAGTAGCGATAGTGTTGTATTGGTGATAGTACTGTAATGGTGATGAAATTGTTGTGGCTAATGTTGTAGCGGTGATAGTATTGTAGTGGTGATTATATTGGCTAATGTAGCGGTGGTAATGTGG
>NW_026385553.1:0-321 GCF_001194135.2 Octopus bimaculoides | reverse complement strand
AGTAGCGGTGATAGTATTGTAGTGGTGATGAAATCGTCGTGGCTAATGTATCGGTGACAGTGTTGTAGCGGTGCTGTTATTGTCGTGGCTAATGTTGTAGCGGTGATAGTGTTGTTAGTGGTGATGTTATTGTTGAAGTAGCGTTGATAGTGTAATTATAGTGCTGGTGCAGTTAGTGTTGTATCGGTGATAGTGTGGTGGTAGTAATAATGTAGTAACAGATAGTGTAGTAGTGGTAGTAGTAGTAGCAGTAGTGGTGGTGGTAGTGGTAGTAGTAGTAGTAGTAGTAGCAGCAGCAGAGTGATAATGTGGTAGTGCTGA
>NW_026385552.1:0-225 GCF_001194135.2 Octopus bimaculoides | reverse complement strand
AATGGGAACGTGATGTCAGTTTATACATGTGCATCTGTGTTTATATTTGGTAATGTATACACACACATATATACATACACATATATGTATGTATGTACACACACACATATATATATATAGTGTATATAAATGTATATACACACATTAGTACTGCACATGAGATCAGCAACAAAGGTAATGTTGTATCAGCATGCATGCATGTTCAAACATGTTTGTTCATACATG
>NW_026385551.1:0-246 GCF_001194135.2 Octopus bimaculoides | reverse complement strand
GTGTGTGTGTATTATACTTATACACATTTATCCATCCATCGATATACCTATATCTATATATCTATCTATCTATACTCAGACACACGTTTTATCCATGTTTTTATAAATTATATGAGTTTAAATTTAAGGATATCACTGCAGAAATAGCAAATTACGACAATAATGATGATGATAATGATGATGATGATGATGATACTAATATTACTACGATAATAATAATAATAATAATAATAATAATAATAATAA
>NW_026385550.1:0-366 GCF_001194135.2 Octopus bimaculoides | reverse complement strand
CAGACAGACAGACAGATAGATACATACATACATACATACATACATACATATATAAAGATGTGTGTGTGTGTGTTTATAGGTTTGATATGAACTAAACTCTCGTCCATATGCGGATGTGTGACGTGCCAGCGATTATTATATCAATACGTACACACACACACTCACACACACACAAACACACACATACGCACACTTGCGCATCTATACATACACACATACCCGCATTAATATATCTTATCTGACTTTTTATATATATATAATTCCTTTTTTCTTCAGTCATTGAACCGTTTTCTATGGTAGAATTGATCAATTACATCGACCCCTGTTATTGTTTTATCGACCACTGCAAGTGTGTGTGTGTGTGTG
>NW_026385549.1:0-219 GCF_001194135.2 Octopus bimaculoides | reverse complement strand
CCCTGAATTGTGGTACAATATGGACAGATTTCTGAATACCGATGAACTTTCCCTTTCTCTCTCTCTCTTGTTTCTCTCTCTCTCTTGTTTCTCTCTCTCTCTTGTTTCTCTCTCTCTCTTGTTTCTCTCTCTCTCTTGTTTCTCTCTCTTTTTCTTTTTTCTTCGTGATTTCTTTGTGATGTAATCTTGGGACGGAATATATTTGCGACTGAAGATAGC
>NW_026385548.1:3141-3454 GCF_001194135.2 Octopus bimaculoides | reverse complement strand
CACGTGAAAAGACATTCGAGCGAGATCGTTGCCAGTGCCGCTGGACTGGCCTTTGTGCTGGTGGCACTGAAAGCACCCACTCCACTCTCGGAGTGGTTGGCGTTAGGAAGGACATCCAGCTGCAGAAACTCTGCCAGATCAGATTGGAGCCTGGTGCAGCCATCTGGTTTGCCTCAGTCTAATCGTCCAACCCATGCTAGCATAGAAAGCGGACGTTAAACGATGATGATATTTAATTAACTTGAAAACTGTTCATATATTTTATATAAGATGGAAAAAAAATCACATATGTACCTTTTCTTTCTTTTTACTG
>NW_026385548.1:0-1571 GCF_001194135.2 Octopus bimaculoides | reverse complement strand
GAATCGGAATCTCCATAGCCTAAAACGTGGGATTCTATAAAAAAAAAAATTAATAAATAAGGGGGGAAAGGTTCAGATTACAATTAGTCCATCTCTACCCTTTCATTTATGTTTTATGCAGTGTTTTTGGTGTGGAGGCGCAATGGTTAGGGCAGCGGACTCGCGGTCATAGGATCGCGGTTTCGATTCCCAGACCGGGCGTTGTGAGTGTTTATTGAGCGAAAACACCTAAAGCTCCACGAGGCTCCGACAGTGGATGGTGGCGAACCCTGCTGTACTCTTCCACCACAACTTTCTCTCACTCTTTCTTCCTGTTTCTGTTGTGCCTGTAATTCAAAGGGTCAGCCTTGTCACACTGTGTCACGCTGAATATCCCCGAAAACTACATTAAGAGTACACGTGTCTGTGGAGTACTCAGCCACTTGCACGTTAATCTCACGAGCAGGCTGTTCCTTTAATCGGAGTGCCAACAACAAAGTGATTTTGTTAGCGAATCCCTTTCAAACTTCGTATATTTGTATATTTTCTGTTATAAAACATAAAAATTTTTGTATTTCATGTAAAAAAAAATTGTGTTTTTTGTGTAATTTCAACCAATCACTGAGGTAGAAACATTTACTGCTGTGAATTGTGAACCCCACACGTTGTGGCGGTGTAATGGGATCTTTTCCCCTGAATAAAATTAGTGCCGTTGTTTCTCAACCTGTTATTTATGACATCGTTCGTGGCCGTCAATTCAGAAGGATCCTAAATGTGTTTATGTGGCAGATTGAGAAATGCATTTTAAGGATTCTAAATGGATTTATTATTATCAGCTGATTAAGAGGAATTCATTCAAAGGACATTTAATAACCAACCATGTAATGTTAGGAGGGGGTAAAACTTCCGAGAGTTCCATTCCACCCCACCCCATTTTGCGGACCCGAAAAAGGGTTTTGAGGCATATTACCTAACCCTAACTTTGCGGCCTGTTAGGAGGTCCCTGGAATTCATTCAACGAAAAAAAACAACACAAATTCCAAAGATTCTGGGAATGGGTGGGGAGGATCCAGTATCCCAGCTCTTCCCCTTTTTTCCGAACAAAAGAAGGGGTCAGCAGCATATTCTGTCAGGGGACCTCATTCCACGAGTTTTTTTTTTTCCTTAGTGAAAATCGGGTGAAAGGCTCAAATAATACCGAAAAAAAAAAACAGTTCACTAAAACAATATTCAAATCTTTCCCGTGAATGCAGAGAATCGAAACAACGCCGGGGAGGCAGGTAACCATTTTTTTAAGAAGCAGCCAAGAGGACAGGTTATCATTACCTTTCCAAAGGGAGATAAATAAATATTCCAGGACAGGCGGGACGCATGCGCATTGAACGTGCTTCCTGCCATGACTTTGCAATAAAATGTCCTTCGCCTGAATTTCTCTGAATCCACTGAAAATAATGCATTTCTCAATATATACAACAACATTATCCATGATGAAACATTTGCGTAAGTATTAAACAATCTACTGCGGCTTTGTACACTGGAGTCGATAACAAAACCGCAATCCAGTGGTATGAGTTTTGTAGAGAAGTGTGTTC
>NW_026385547.1:0-316 GCF_001194135.2 Octopus bimaculoides | reverse complement strand
GTTATCCATAGTGTATCTACCATGCGAGGAATATTTTTTATGATAACCCTTGTTACCCTCTGACCAAGGTAACGCGGCATCATTGTTAGGTCTTCTGTTTTAAGAGTTAGCGTTGAGAATCGTTTCGCTAACTCTTCACTTTGAAGAATAACTTGCGCATGGACAAATTTATGCCACCAAGTTACATAATCTTTATATGGCCATACAGATCTCAAGCATTTTTCGATCTTTTCCGTGCTTGCTTTTTCTAGTTTCTTGGTTTTGGCGTTTAAAATTTTATAAATAATTGTCTTTTTGTTTGTGTCTTCTAGTATGT
>NW_026385546.1:1114-1715 GCF_001194135.2 Octopus bimaculoides | reverse complement strand
CATCATCATCATCATCATCATCAACATCATCATCATCATTATCATCATCACCACCATCATCTTCACCAAGGTCAAAATCATCATCACGAAATTCATTACCATTACTTTCATCGTCATCACCACAAACTCCATTGTCATTGTCATTGTCATTGTCATTGTCATTGTCATCACTTCAGCATCCTCGTCCTCATCCTTCTCTTTGACGTCGTCAACTTCAGCATCTCTTCCTTCACTATTTTATAATTTGGTCATTCTTCAATGACTTGCTTTGTTTTATGAAGAAATTTCGTTCGCAGATTTTTTTTTCAAACTCTTCATTTCGAAAACCTATTATCGATGTGTGTGTATGGGTGCATATAACATACGTGTATGTATGCTTGTATGATTATGTGTAATTATATGTTTGTAAGTATCTATATTTCTATATGTAGGCATATGGACGTATTCATGTATATATGCATGTATGTACGCATGTATGTATCCATATATTTATCAATCTATCTATCCATTATATATATGAATGTATATATATGTGTGTATATATCTATATGTATTTGTATATATGCATACATATATATATATATATATATATATATATATA
>NW_026385546.1:0-334 GCF_001194135.2 Octopus bimaculoides | reverse complement strand
ATATATATATATATATATATGCATTAAAATATAAAATTTATAATTAATGGTATCTTAGTGCTTTGTTAAAAATAAACGGAGATATCTCTTTTGTCTTTACGCAGATAATAAAATGCCTGCACGTGCAAAAGTACACTCGCATGTATACCTCTCCCCCATTTGCATTCTCCAGCACCACCACCACGTCTGCCACCGCCGCCACCAACACCATCACTACCACTATCACCAAGCGTGCGCATCGCTTATGATAACCTTACTGAACAACATTTATGTATGTGTATATATGTGTGTGTGTGTGTGTGTGATAGAGAGAGAGAGAGAGAGAGAGAGTGTG
>NW_026385544.1:0-448 GCF_001194135.2 Octopus bimaculoides | reverse complement strand
AATTATGTTTATGGAAATTCGTCGTTGTCAGCAGAATGCGTGGATACGTGTAGGTGTTTGTGTGTCTGAGTGTGTAGTACACATTTCTTATGTGTGCATGTGTATATGTGTAGGTGTACGTGTAATGCATTTAAATATGACTGAGTATATATATATATATATATTAATATATATCTATATATATATATGTATATATAAACATTTATATACATATACACACACATATATATACATATATATATTCTATATGTATGCATATATATACATATGTACTCGTATACGTATAAACATACATGTATATATATATACACACATATGCGTATATACATATATATATAATCTATATTCCCTATACAGGTAATAGACATAAATATATATAACCAAATATATATAATATATATAAATATATATAAAATTTACAAACATACATATACATATATATATTATG
>NW_026385543.1:0-209 GCF_001194135.2 Octopus bimaculoides | reverse complement strand
GTACTTATTCTATCGGTCTCTTTTTGCCGAACCGCTAGGTTACGTGGACGTAAACACAGCAGCATCGGTTGTCAAATGATGGTGGGGGGACAAACATAGACACACAAACACACGCACGCACACACACACACACACACACACGAGATCGGATTTAGCAGATTCTCGTATTTTATTATGCAGCAGCATTCGAAACCAATTCCTAACTATTT
>NW_026385542.1:27173-27505 GCF_001194135.2 Octopus bimaculoides | reverse complement strand
ATATATATATATATATATATATGTATATATGTACATGTATGTATGTATGTATATATACACATATATATATATATATGTATATATATACATACACATAGTCACACGCACACACATATTTATGTATATAGACATAGATGCAAAAATATATAGTGTGGCTAACAGTGTGATAAAAATCAAATATATGATATATTTGTACATCGATCCATCCATATATAGTCAAACATATATACGTACACAGACATACGCACACACATTATATATATATATATATATATATATATACATTGATAAGATAATCATATGTATGTATGTATATATATATTTTTGTTTTG
>NW_026385542.1:23047-25296 GCF_001194135.2 Octopus bimaculoides | reverse complement strand
ATATATAAATGTATACATACATGCGTGTATGTGTGTGTGTATATATTTACATAACATTTACTACCATAGTATTGTGTATTCTTGTCTTTGTACAAGGAAAGTGAAAGTAGTAATAGTAATAGCAGCAGTAGCAGTAGTAGTAGTAGTAGTAGTAGTAGTAGTAGTAGTAGTAGTAGTAGTAGTAGTAGTAGTGGCGTTAGTATTTGTAGTAGTAGTGGTAGGGGTGGTGGTGGTGGTAGTAGTAGCATAAATCCACTGATGTATGTATCAAGAAACTTTCCCGACGCTCTTTTGAGAAGGAGACAACAAAGCAAATACCGTTGCCAATGTAGAGATCTTTGTTAATGGTTCGAGTCCTGTTAGCAAACGTAATTTTAGTACAATGCAACCCCACTCCCCACATACCTACAAACACTCATATACACACATACTTACAAACACATATGCACTGATTCAACTGTAGGTTTTGAGTCATTTCGGTAAAACGTTTAACGTTCTTTTTTACGTGAGAAAAAATTTTCATATGACTCAAAAAGACATTTCTTTTTATTCAGGAAAAATAAAATGAAGCTAGGCCTTAAAGCTGATGAAACTTTTCAGACGTTCCCTCCTATTCTGATCTAAATTCTTAAAATTGCAACAACCAGTCCACTAAAATTTTCTTTTCTTCACCGCATAAACATCTCTAATTACTTATTAGCGACGTAGCAGTATTAATTAAAATTAACGATCTGTATATCATATCTAAAACATATAAACTGCTTAAACCCTTTTAAACTGCGGTATCCGTTTTGAGAACGCTTCTCTTACAGACGTATAATGTTCCTCAAGACTATACACCTCTAAGACATGTTTTCTCAAGTCGAGTACTTCAGTTTAGAAGGCTTTCAACAGTATGCATGCTTGAGGTATGATATACAGATCGCTAATCTCTAAATAGATTTTATAATCAATGCATTGAATATCTTAACATAAACTTAACTATTGTTTTCAGTTTTTCCCGTAAAAATAGTGTCACTGAATAAATTGGGGAGCTGGAAGAAAGACTGCGAGCTGGCAGCATCGATGGAACGTTGGAGAAAATGCTTAGCGGCTTCCACACCACCACCACCACCAACACCACGACTCTTCTGAGTCGAAATCTTGCCAAGGTCATCTTTTTTCGTTCATACTTTCGTGGTCGATAAGATACAGTATGAGTCAATTACTCGGGTCAATATGATCAACTAGTCCCCCTCCACTCAGAATTATTCGCCTTCAAACCTACAACGGACCGGCGCCTCTTTCGGGTGGAATGTTGTGAGCTCTGTCACTTTATGTGCCATGGAACCCAGGTAACCGATGTTAGAAGCCGCAGGACTGAAGAAAAAGAAAATGAACAAAAGAATGTATCTATGAACAATAACCCTCATCGATTTTGAAAACGCATATACTTGTATCTCGTGCCTATTTCTCCATCGTTTTTTTAAATCTACATAATGTTTCATCGCTAAATTGGCAAATACAACAACGTCTATGATTCGATGATGAGATGAAATAAATTCGAAACCGGTAACGACTTGCTTCCCCATCTCCACTATTTTTTTATAGAAATTATTACAGTAATTATTAGTCATTGAACTAATATTTTTTTTTTTTTGTCCAGACATCCTAAGTATTTCTTATAATATATTTAATACGCGATAAGTTAAAAAAATATATATCTTGAATCGTACTCAAAAAAATAACAAAATGGCGTCTTATTCAAAATTCGACGTTGTATAAAAATTTAAAAAGAAAAAAAACACCCCAATGATAAAAGACTAGAAACGGATTTTACGGACGATAGTGGAAATTGTAACTTTCATGCCTTTCCAAAATGATTTAGCTGTGTCTAGCAAAAGGAAGTTTGACTTCTATAATCGGAAATGAGAAAAAGAAACTAGGTCGTGAATTCGGTGTGGCATGAGTGTAAGTCTTGATGTTGTTGCTTACACCCATCGCCATTGCTTATCGGGAAAGATTACAAGGAAACCATATTGTCACATAAATCATAAAGGATACTATCGGAAACTACTTTCGAAAATTGATTTTTGTTTTTATGTGTTCCTACTATACGTGTTCTATGAAATGTGCAGCGTAGCCTATATATGCTCATGTGTATGTTGTGTGCGTGTGTGTGTGTGTGTATAAATGTATATATATGGATATATAAATGAATATAAATGTGTGACATGTATATATATATATATATATATATATATATATAT
>NW_026385542.1:21290-21704 GCF_001194135.2 Octopus bimaculoides | reverse complement strand
TATATATATATATACATACATACATAGAGGTACGTAGTTACATATACATCTATCTGTGAATACGTGTATGTATTCATAAATGCGTATGCCTAAGTGTGTGTGAGTACGTTAAATTTCTCTTATTGCCAACAGACGTTCTTGTGGTAAAGACTAACCCTCAATCCTATTACAGCTTTTTATTGACCTGTGCTTCTATAAAACGGAACCCCCTACCTTAGCACTCATCTTCATCTATTATCAGACGTTCTTTGACACCTTACTTAAATGAAGACACCGAAACCATGTATTGAATTATTATTATTATCATTATTATTATTATTATTATTATTATTATTATTATTGTTATTATTATTATTATTATTATTGTTATTATTGTTATTATTATTATTATTATTGTTATTATTATTATTATTA
>NW_026385542.1:16917-21200 GCF_001194135.2 Octopus bimaculoides | reverse complement strand
TCTTCTTCTTCTTCTTCTTCTTCTTCTTCTTCTTCTTCTTCTTCTTCTTCTTCTTCTTCTTCTTCTTCTTCTTCTTCTTCTTCTTCTTCTTCATGACTGGTTTCTCCTGCTTCTGTGGTATGGTGCAGAATCCTGTTGCCAGACGTAGGGTCTTCCAGCAGCCACTCTCTTGACCCAGGGCAACACTACCTCCTCCAGGCAGTTGATAGTGGCCTCCATGTTGAGTCTGAGGCCGTCGGGGAAGATGAACGGAGGTATAACATCGCCATCACTAGTGATCACTCCAAATACCATGATGTTGACTGGATGTTTGATTTTTATCACTCTTGGTACATGTCCTCAGATTGCACTGTCCTCAGATTGACACCCAAACACTGAAATATTCATATTGGAGCTTTTGATGCGAATTCCAAAGAGTACACCGTGTCGTTTCCAAATTTCTAGCTGAATGAATTGCGTCATGGTGCTGTTTTTCTCACAGACGGTGCCGAACTGACCTTACTATACTGTATAGTCGACAAAATTAAAAACAAGCAATGTGCATGCACGAAATTAAAAATATAAAATGGCGACAATTTACCTATCGCATCCCATATATATATATATATATACAAACAATATATGAGTATATGCATATATATGTACATGTATGTATATACGTTCATCCACATGTACATATAGATACATAACTGGGTACATGACGTGGCAAAAGAACAAGGACAAAAATGGTAAAGAAGGTGCAACAAACAAGCAGGCCACATAGAAACATCCCCTTCATCAGCTGCCACCATTAAAACTCCGGCGTTTCGAAGAATTAAGGCAGTACGCATCGTTAAAATGGTTCTTCCCACGAACACAAATTAAATTGTTTTCGTGGAGGGAGCGTAGTGGCGGACGGAAAACAAGACAGGAAAACGAAACGGTGAAATAAACAAACAAAAAGGCTGTACAGCCAGACGTGAAGTGTGTATGTCTCGAACAGAGAGAGAGAGAGAGAGAGAGAGAGAGAGAGAGAGAGAGAGAGAGAGAGAAGGAGAAAGAGAGAAGGAGAGAGAGAGAGAGAGAAGTAGATAAATAGATAGATAGATAGATAGATGGATAGATAGATAGATAATAGGTAGATAGGCAGAAAAATATATCTACACGTATTAGTACCGTATGTTAGCGCTTAGTGGACACAGACGTGAAAAACTTGTTTGCGTGAATCAATTAAGGAAAAGAGACGCAAGCAGCAACAGCAACAACAACTGGAACAACAACAACAATGATTTTTGCAATTCGTATATCGTCAGTGCATTTCATTTTAGATTATTTCTGTTTCTTTTCCTTCGTTTTTTTTTTCCACTCGTCCTTTCCGTTCTCTCGCTTCGCATCTTAGCTGAAGGCATGATACATTCGAAGTGAATAATACAGCTATCGAAGTCGACCATTTTTGTAGCGCCGACTTCTTGCATATTTCAGCCAAAGTAAGAGGGCGCCTACTGGCTTAAGCTATTCGCCAGAGCAACATTGTAAAAGGAATCGCAGCTGGACATTACACTGTCCAGAAGCCACTTTTAAAAATATCAACGTCAACGCAGAGCTCTTTTTCATCAGTTCATATTTCCTCTTCAGCTTTTTCCTTCCTTTTTTCTCTTTCTTTCTTCCTTCCTTCTTTCTTTCTTTCGTTCATCTTTGCCTTATTTATTTATTTATTTATTTATTTATTAACATATCACCATATATTCTTGTTATTTAGTTATTTCTGTTTTAGTCTTTCTTTTCTTTGTTATTTCCAGCCTTCGTGAAATTCAAATCGTTGTTAACAGCCATTACCGCCGTCATTCACCTCTTTGTCCTTCCCATTACTCTTCTTCTTCTTCTGACCATCATCATCATCATCATCATAATTATCGTCATCGTCATCATCATCATCATCATCATCATCATCATCATCATCATCATCATCACCGTCATCATCAATATCATCATCGTCATAATCGTTGTCATTACCATTGTCGTCATCCATTTGCTCCTCGTTGTCATCATCATCATCACAATCATCGTCAGCCCTCAGTGCTTGTCTCCTCCTCTTCCTCCTCCTCCTTCTCCTCCTCGTCATCATCACCACCATCGTCACTCTCATCGTAGTCAACATGTATGTCATCACTTGAAGTTGGTTCTTAGTGCTTTCCTTATGTTCTCCTCCTCCTCCACCTCCTTTTCTTCTTCTTCTTCTTCTTCTTCTTCTTCTTCTTCTTCTTCTTCTTCTTCTTATTATTATTATTATTATTATTATTATTATTATTATTATTATTATTATTATTATTATTATTAAGTAGTCGAGGTGGCATAATCGATAGCACACAGAGCAAATTGCCTCGCGATATTTTGTCCCTCTTCGTGTTCTGAGTTCAAATTTATTCCGGGGAGGTCCCTTTTGGTTTTCATCGTCTTATGGGTCGATAAAATAAAGTACCCTTTAAGTAGTGAGGTTAATATAAACAACTGACACCTTCATATCATAATTTCGTTTTTTTTTGCCAAAATTTAGATTATTAAATTTTATTTAAATTTTTAACCCCAGGCAAATCTTCCGCCAGCTGGTTACAGGTGCAGCCTACACCCTGTATATATTGCAATCAGAAGAGAGAACCCTTACCACACTTCAGCAAACGACGGGATCACGAGACCGAATGGTAATATAACGGTTCGACAAAAGAGACCGTTAGAATAAGTACAAGGCTTTAAAAAAATATCCGGAGAGATTTCTTCGACTAAAACCCTTCAAGGCGGTGCCCCAGCATGGCCGTAGTCAAACGACCGAAAATAGTAAAAGATACAACACACATAAACTCACCTATGCATATATATTTATACATATATATATATTATTGAAATGCAGCAGAAAAATCACAAAAACTGTTACTCAGAGTTTCATGTTTTGTTCGTCGTGAAACTCTGAGTAACAGTTTTGTGATAGCTTTGCTGCTTTTTAATAAAGCATATTACTCTACCTCTGGTATTCGAGTACTACTTTTTCCACCTTGTTTCACATTTATGAGCTTACTCTGGTATCTATCTATCTATCTATCTATCTATCTATCTATCTATATATATATATATATATATATGCAGGTATGTACGTATAAATTACATACGTAAACATAGGTAGATATTTAACCCCAATAATATATGCGTTAATGAGCAAGCACGAAAGAAATACAACAAACAATAAAATGTCCATTGCTATTTTATCTTCTTCAGTTTGAGGTAAGAAGCGAGATGAATAATATTATACGAAGAACGAAGGTGAGGAGAAGAAGAAGGAGTAAAAGAGAAGGAGTAGAAAGAGAAGAAGAAATTGTTTCGAAGAGCAAAAACAGATAAACAAGCAAAGAGGAGGAGATAAGTGGATTCCTAAATCCGAAATTTCATAATAAATCCGATGCGTGATGGAGAGAGATATGAGGTGGCCATATTTTTTTAATATGTATGTGTATAGTTGTCACCTTCAGACACTTTTTGCTTACTCTTCCGTATACATGCATACATACATGTATGTATGTATATGCATACACATATTACTGTACACAGGCATTCGAAAACACGCACAGGTGTGTGTATGTATATGTGCACATGTATGTAGGCATATATGTATGTATGCATAAATATATATGTATATACACACACAGGCGTGTGTTTTTGAGTGTGTTTGTGTATGTTAGCGTGTGCTAGCATGTGTGTAAAAATACATATATAAGTATATTTATATGTGTGTATATATATATATATATATATATAAAAGTATATTTATATATAGAAGTATATATATATATATATATATATATATATATATATATATATATATATATATATATATATATATATATATATATATATATTTCTAGTTATACATAAATACATAGATACGTACATATATATCTACATACACACATGTATACATATATTTATAAATATATATATATATATATATATACATGAGTTTATATATATCTTTTATATATACATACAGACTCACATACACTTACACACACACACACACACACACATGCATATATATGCATATTTCATAAATACACGTTTGTCTCTTCATTCATTGCGTCGTTCCAGAGAAGTGTGTTTGTGTGTGTATGCGTGTATGTCTTTGTGTGTATGCGTGTATGTCTTTGTGTGCGCGTGTATGTGTGTATATGTGTATATGTACGTGTATGTGTGTGTGTGTGTGTGCGCGCCCGCGCAGAATGTAGAAACCATCTCGGCTTGGTGCGGTGCCGTGGGGG
>NW_026385542.1:13560-16063 GCF_001194135.2 Octopus bimaculoides | reverse complement strand
GTGGTGGTGGTTGTGGTGATGGTGTTGGTGATGGTGGTGGATGTGGTTGTAGTGGTAGTAGTGCTGGAATAGGTGCTATTTTCAGCGATGATGATGATGATGATGATGATGATGATGATGGCGAAGTTGGATGGCAGAGTTGGTGCTAGGTATGACGTATGTGGTGGTATTGGTGGTGGTGGTGGCCGTGGTATGCTGCTGCTGATGCTGGTGGTGGTGAAATTGTTGCTGATGGTGATACTGATGATTGTGGTGTTTGTGCGGATGTTGTTGTTGTTGTTATTGGTATTGGTGGTGAGAATGTGGTGGCGTTGTGGATGGTGGAAATGGTGGTGTTGTGACTGTTATTAGTATTGACAGTGCTTTTGTTGGTGTTGTTATCAGTGTTGGCTTCTGTGGTAGTGGCGATCGTGTGTGGTGGTGGTGGTGGTGGTGAAGGTGATGGTGGGAGGTGGTGGCGGAGTTGGTAGTGGAAGTGGTCGTGGAGGTAGTAGAGGGGGTGGTGAATATATATATAGATATGTGTGTGTTTGTGTATATATGTATATATAAATATGTATATATATCTATATTTATCAATTTACCTATATGTGTGTATGTGTGTATGTAAATATACGTGCACATGTATACACATACAATCGTATGTATGTAACCCTATGGATATTTAATATATATGTATATGTATGTATATACATACATATATATATTAATATATATATATATTAATATATAATGTGTTTGTTTTGTGTGTATATTATAATACAGGCATACAATCACACAAATTCGGTATCTTATCAGCCGTTCTCTCAGTCACTCACACCTCTACCCCTCATCACCTCCGTCTCATTTTCCCACTTCTACTCCTCCCCACGTCCTCACCGCCCTACCTTCACAATCTTACCCGGGACAGATGATAAAATACTTAAGGCGGGAAATCCGATATTTTCTGTAATCAAACTCTGTACAAGATGGTTTCACTTGTCAACGTCTTTTCGGCTATTCCCTTTAAATTCTAGATTATTCTCTATAACTGCACTGACACGCTTGTTATTCTCTCTAAACAGATCGTACGGAGGGTAAAATAGTTTGCCGCAAGTATGAGGAAATATTGTGACGTTTTGGGTAAGTTCTCTTCGTCGGAAACAGATGCTTCCTGAAAGTGAATAAACAAACAGGTTCGTAGCGAGTTATCCTGCATCCTGCCCCACACTATTCTATCTTCCTATATGAAATGTAAGATATTTTTGTTTGTTGTTGGAAAGAGAAAATGTACAACGTTTCGGGCTAATTTACTTCCTCGTAAAAACGTTTGCTGTTTGTTCAGAATAAACAAATCAAGAGTAATTTCCTTGTATGTTTGTTTACCCTCAAGGTTATTTTCTGTAAACACTTCATATGTTGGGCAAATTGATTTTCTGTTAATGTGTGGAAATATTGTGACGTTTCGGACTTCTTCTCTTCGTCGGAAAGAGATGCTCGTGATAGGAAAATAAGCAGATTGGTAGTGAGTTTCCTTGCATCCTACTCTTTGTCTTCTTACACGTGAAGTAACTGTCTCTTAACAGATCAAATGTTGAATAAATTGTTTAGCTGCTAATAAGATAATAATTATATCGTTTCGGACTTTTAACTTCGTCATGGGTTGAGAATAAACAAATCAGGATTATTTTCTTTGCATCTTACTATTGAATAACATTAGACATTCGAATGATGGGTTATAGGTTAACAGAAACGTTATTGTGCTGGGCCAATCTTTTGCAGTATTCCTGTCTATCTTTCTCCCACCAATCTCGGAGCCCCAGAAAAGGGTCATGGACTTTTTCCTTCCCTTGTTTAAATAACATTTAAGGTTCTTTTCTCAACGGTTAAAACCCGAATTCCGAGAAACATTGTGTAATATTAGCGATGAATGTAGGGATTTTGAGGGGGCTTCAATATATCTGATGGCAGTGAAGAGTGGGTGGGGTAGGGTGAGGGGAATATAACCGAAAACGAAAACAACAACAATAACTGACCGTTTCCGCTTATGATCTGTGAAGTGAGTGTCACGATCGCGGAAAGACCGATGGAAAGAAAGAAAGAAAGAAAGAAAGAATAAGATAGAAAAAGGAAACGCTGAATAGGTAATTTGGTACGAACAGGAAGTGAATGAGGAGTTAATTGCAATAAACGAAAGATGAGAGAGGCGAGAGGTGAAGAGAGCGGTGTGGTGTGAAAGATGCGAGGACGGAGGAGGAGATCTGATATACAGGTTTACTATTTTGTCTTCGTTTGTCTCTTATGTTCTTCATAAATTTGCTCCGATTTTAGGGTACTCGCTCGCTCCCTCTCTCTCTCTCTCCCTCTCTCTCTCTCTCCATTTCTTCTTTCTACCTCTCTCCCTCTTTCTTCTCTCTCTCTCCCCCTCTCTCTTCAAATTTTAGGCTGTTTTAACTGTTTTTAACGAACATTTAAATTAATCTCCCGTTCTACCACCAAACCAAAATTATATATCTCCACCACC
>NW_026385542.1:9309-11570 GCF_001194135.2 Octopus bimaculoides | reverse complement strand
ATATATATATATGTATATATATATATATATATATATATGTATATATATATATATTTATAAACAAAATTAAGGGATCAGCAACATTTGTTTATAAATGTATAAGAACTTTTAAATAAGTTCCACACCGATAATGGTGCTTACATACCGAAGGGCTTGGTAAAAATTATTAATTATTAATTTATTAATAATTGATAATCCTTTACCCTTTCAATTGTAATAATTAATTATATTTATATATAGATAGATATATACTTTATTTAAAAGTAGCAGAAATATAACAAAAGACTGTTACTCCGAGTTTCACGTTCCAGTTAAACAGAAAGAAAAGATGAGATAGAGAAAGGAATATTGAAAGCAAGGGGAGAGGAGGAAGTTAAGAGAGAAGGAAGGAAAGAAGGAAAGAAAGAAAGAAGTGAAGAGGAAAGCGGGAATGAGAAATGGGAAGAAGAAAAGTGAAGGAAAAATTAAGGAAAGACAAAAAGAATAAAAGAAATGAAGGAAAGAAAGAAAGACAGAAAATAAAATCGGAAGTAGGGTTAGAAATAAAAGACGAAAAAGAGAAAGAGGAGGTGGAGGAAGAGCAGAAAGAGGTGGAGGAGGAGGAGGAGGAGGAAGAGCTGGAGCAAGAGGTGGAGGATGAGGAGGAGGTGGAGGAGGGGAGGAGGAGAAGGATAGGTTCCGCCATCAATCATGAAAGAATTTCTTTTCATCTTGGCACGTGGTGCCGAGATGTTTTTGTGTAGGCATGTATGTATGTATGTATGATTGCGTGCATGTTTCTGTATATGCATGTATGTATACATGCGTGTATGTATGTATACATGTATGTATGTATGTATACATGTATGTATGTATGTGTGTATGCATGTACTTATGTATGTAAGTATGTATATATGGTATCTGTGTGTGTACGTATGGCTTCATGCATGTATATGTTGAGTAAAACATATGTACGTTTGTGCAGGTTTACTTGCATTTATGTATGTGTGTACACACACACACACGCATACACACACTCACACACACATACTTACATATATATATATATATATATATATATAGAGAGAGAGAGAGAGATATAGATATGCATATATATGCATACATACACACACATGTACTGACTCTCGTACAGACACACACACATATATTTATATATATATTCACGCGCACACACACACGCGCACACACACACGCGCACATGCACATACACACACAATCGCACACACACACACATGCAGATATACATAAATATATACTCATGAAAAAGACAAAATACGCAAAGCGATAAAACTAAATGGCCAGCCGCAGGATCTGGACAACAAAGACGAAGAACAATCATGAAGGGATACTAAACACCATAAAATACAATTTCTTGTTTTATTGAAGGTAAACAAACACCTAATGGCAGCTACAACCAACTCCGAATTTGGGGAAACATTTTCAAAAATCAATATAAAAATGCTAGTCTAGTTTTTGTTTTTCTTCTGAAGAAAAGAAGGCATTTGTGAACATAGGCGCAGGAGTGGCTTCCCAACCACATGGTTCCGGGTTCAGTCCCACCGCGTGGCATCTTGGGCAAGTGTCTTCAACTATAGCTTCGTATTTAAGAGTTGGTGAAAGGGTAGTTAGGTCGGAAGTTTGTCCTTATGCTCAGGGCTATTCACACGCTTAAGACAGTGTGCAAAGGCATGGTGCCACAAATGCAAACCATATTCGATACATGAACACACACACACACACGTCGTCGTCGTCTTCGCTGTCGTCATCGTCATCATCATCGTCACCAAACCCGTCACCGCTAACCGTGCCACGCAGCAGTACCATTACCTGCACTATACTTTCACCAACACCACTATCACGACACAACAACAAAAGGAACGAGACCAACAACAATACTACTGCTGCCCCCACCACCACTATATCTCGTGGGTACCACCACCACCACAACCACCAGTGTCACCAGCACCAGCACCACCACTACAATAACGTAACCAGTACTACAACCACTTCCACTATAACCTCTTCCGCAAGAACTTTACTACACCCTCCACCACAAACACCACCTCAACACATACCACCACCACCACCACTACCACCACCACCACCACCACCACTACCACCACCGCCACCACTACAACCTCCGCAATAACACTAACTCCGCCACGACCATCGCCAACAACAGTTCTCCCGCCTTATCTCAAGAATTCTTTTTACCCGTCTCACCTAGACGGCTTTTCTCGTATATTATCAATTTATCTTTT
>NW_026385542.1:7933-8756 GCF_001194135.2 Octopus bimaculoides | reverse complement strand
ATATATATATATATATATATATATATATACATATATATATATATATGTATGTATGTGTGTATGTTTGTGCGAGGTGTGCGGGGTAGAATCGCAGTGTAATTCTTTGTTTCATTGTTTTTGTATGCGAGTCTGATAGGGTGGGTAGGATAACCCCATCGTATTGTATACTGCACTATAATAGCCTTGTTCAGAGCCAAACCATGAACTTAAATACTTATCTCTTCTTTTTAAATGTCCCCTACAAACTTACTAATTAATATATTTCTTTCTTTCTTCCTTCTTCCCTCCTTCCCTTTCCTTCTTTTTCCTTTCTTTCTGTTTTTCTTTCTTTTATCCTCTATTCTCTCTTTTTTCTTTTTTGGTAGCGGGGAGAGGGTATGAGAGTACCAAACTCATGGATGGTGAGTTCAAAATAAAGGTGCGTAGATGAATGACTTTTGTTTATTGCAAATTATTATTGCGGCTTCTAATTAAATCGGTTCATCTTGATGTTAGTCGTAGTTATCTATGAGAAACCTTCTCCCTGGGTTTTTTCGACATGCGATAAACAGCAGTTAAATCCTCGCATCAAATTATCTTAGAAACAGAAAAGTAGCATAGAACATTATAATTTTACGGATACACACTCACACAAACACATATGCTATAATAAAAACAATTTTATATTTAATTGAAAAATTAATCAACACATTCGGTAGAAAGCAAATTTATTATTCACTAACAAGAACAGTATTAATAGTGACTTCGAAGTTTAGTTGAGTGCGTAGCTGGAGGAAGCCCCGAAGTCACTAATTATATATATATATATCAATTTATTAATTTA
>NW_026385542.1:7246-7923 GCF_001194135.2 Octopus bimaculoides | reverse complement strand
ATATATATGTATGTATGTGTATATATATATATGAATGATATACAGCGGGCGGGGGCTGAAAAGTTCTTGGCTTTGGGTAAAAGAAATACAGGAGGATCAGTTAATTATGATTCTATTCTATACATTCTCCTCTCATACTTATTGCAGCGGTGCTTCTGCTTTTCAAAGTCCTGTTGAAGAACTCGGAAGGTTGGGCCACCAACCACGCCTTATGCAACACTCACAAACCCACCTATATCTTAGTACCCCTTTCTCTCTGTGAGTGTATGTGTGTATATGTATATATACATATATATAGAGAGAGAGAGGGAGAGAGAGACACACACATACACACACGTATGCATATATTTACATTACCGAGTTGTTTTGTAACTCTTTTGTCTGACATAGTTCATAGAAAATGTATAGGATGTTGCGGTCAATAACGAAAGATTTTATTATCTTTATTATATCTATTATTATTATTATTATTATTATTACTACTACTATTTTATTATTATTTTCTCTAATGTCCTTAAGCTCAGCCATTTGGATGAAGAAGAAAACGCATTGGCCAAATGCCCCTAAATTTGATGATGCGACGCCAATAACCCTCCAGATAACGGACAGCAAAATCATGCAGTACATGGTAACGGATGGGGTAAAAAAAAACATATATATATATATATATATATATA
>NW_026385542.1:5785-6755 GCF_001194135.2 Octopus bimaculoides | reverse complement strand
CACACACACACACACACACACACACACACACACACACACACACACACACACACACGCATGCACATACATATATATATGTATATGTTTATATATGCGTGTGTATGCGGGTATGTCTATCTAATTTTGGTGGGAGGGAACTAGTCAATTACATCGAATCCCACTATTTGATTAGTACTTAATTTATCGACCCCGAAAGGATGAAAGGCAAAGTCGACCTCGGCGGAATTTGAACTCAGAACATAAAGACGGACGAAATACTTCTAAGCATTTCGTCCGGCGTGCTAACGTCTCTGCCAGTTATAAAGCAATATATAAATCAAGTCAGATAACGAAAATTGGAAACCAATTCGCATTTAAGATATTTATATATTTCTTGGTGTATTGTAAATTGTGATGCCTTTGTGGTGTGAATCTGCGTCCAAACTATTTGTATTTGGGATATGAGAACGGAATAAAAGGGGGGGGGAAACTATAGATGTAAGATTAAAAACATCCCAAAGGACCCGGTTGTACATAAACATAGAAAACAGCAAGGTGGTTACTGAGTCATAAACTTCCAGGTAAATGCTAGATATATGTGTGCGTCAGAAGGGTCGGATGGTGAACGTACGAGTGTGTCAATGTATATATGTATGTGTATATGTATGTATGTATGTATGTATGTATGTATGGATGGATGGATGGATGTAAGTATGAATATGTATGTATGTATATATCTCTCTCTCTCTCTCTCTCTCTATATATATATATATATATATACATATATATATATATATAAATGCTCACGCATACACACAGACACACACACAGAGACTCACATACACACACACTCGTACACACTCATATAAGCCAACAGTTAAAATATATTTAAAAACATCAAAATATTTGCCCTACACCTGGAGTAGAATCTTAGAAAGATACTTAACACACACACACACACACACACACACACACACACACACACACACAC
>NW_026385542.1:2737-3429 GCF_001194135.2 Octopus bimaculoides | reverse complement strand
TCCTCCTCCTCCTCCTCCCCTCCTCCCCTCCCCCTCTTCCTCCTCCTCCTCCTCAACATCATCATCGTCGTCATCATCGTCATCATCATCGTCGTCTCGTCATCATCATCATCATCATCATTGTCGTCATCCTCGTTCTCCTCTCGTCTTCTTCGTTGCCCTCCTCCTCCTCCGCCTCATCATCATCATCATCATCGTCATCGTTATCATCATCATCATCATCATCATCACCACAACCACCAACACCATCGAGAAGGTCGTGGTCGCTGTCGAGATCCGCCATTATTGTTATCATTATTATTATTATTATGATTATTATTATTATTATTATTATTATCATTATTATTATTATTATTATTATTACTATCAATATTATTATTATTATTATTATTATTATTATCTATTATTATTATTATTATTAATATGATTATTATTATTATCATTATTACTATTATCATCATCATTATTATTTATCATTATTATCAAATCTTCCTACACTATCTTATCACACACATTATCAACAAGATCATCTTTTCCATTCCACATGGGAAATGTAATAAGAATCTAGAGAAATGAAAACGAAATCTTAAACACACACGCTTACACGCACACAGCCATCAAGGACAGACACATACACACATTCATGCATACATACACACGTATATATCTGCATATATATATATATATATATA
>NW_026385542.1:0-1432 GCF_001194135.2 Octopus bimaculoides | reverse complement strand
TGGCGGTGGTGGCGGTGGTGGTGGTGGTGGTGGTGGAAGACTTATGACTTAACTTATAAAGATTGCTGATGTATTTCTCACACATTTTGGTACATTGTGACCATGGTGATGTTGATGATGATGATGATGACGATGATGATGGTGGCGACAGTGGTGATACATATATACGACAATTGCAACTAGGACCGACAATGTTCGTTTTTCATTTAGGTAATATCTAAAACAATACACTATTTGACAAAAACGTCTCTATTGTCTCTCGATTTGATTAGAAATAGCAGCCAAAATCCCTCTCAAACCGAACGGTGACATGTTGATTACGGGGAACGGAAGGGTATATTAGAATCCCTACGAGAATCGCTGTTTTAGCTGCCAAGGGTTGATGCCTTCTGGCCTGGTTCTTGAAGGTAGTATTTCTTAGTCTAGTTGTTCAGGGCACACACGCGGAGATTGTAACAGCTGCGTCATTTACACATAATCTGTCAGTAATATATCTTGACCGCAGATTTCAGAGGGTAGTAAAGGACCCTTAAAATACGAGAAATCTTTAGATAAATGGGGCTGGGGTTCCTCATAAAATCAACATGTTATAGAACATAACATGGATTTTACTTCACACCTCTCTCCCTCTCTCTCTCCCTAACCTCTCTCTCTCTCCCTAACTTCTCTCTCTCCCTAACCTCTCTCTCCCCCTCTCCCCCTCTCTCTATAGCTTCTCTCTCATTCTGTCTCTCTATTCCGTTCTCTCTCATTCTCTCTGTCACTTCCCCCTCTCTGTATCACCCTCATTCTTTCCATCTCTCACGCATTCTCAGTTTGTCTGTCTGTCTCTTTCTCTCCCTCACTCTCTTTATCTCTCTCTCCCTCACACTCTTCATCATCTCTCTCTCTCTCTCCTTCTCCCTATCCTCCTGTCTCTCTATCTCTTCCTTATTCTCTCTATCTCTCATTTTCAGTTTATCTGGCTCCCTCTCTCTCTCTCCACCACTCACTCTCTACCCCTTTCTCTTTACCTCTCTCTCTCTCTCTCTCTCTCCATCAATTTAACCCCTCCTCCTTTCCCTCTTTCCTCTTCCTCACACTCCCTCTGTCTTGCTATTCCTCGCTACCCCCTGTTTATTATGGTCATTGGATGTTATCTCTCTTTAAATTTTTCTTTTAGTAATTTCGTTCCTTCTCACTTCCTCTTTCTCCCCCACACAATTTTCTTACACACATTTCCTTCACTCATTCTTACACGCATTTCCTTCACTCATTCTTCCATGTATATAGTCATTCATTCACACATTTAATTCACTTTTCTATTATTCTTCCATAAACATATATACGTGCATATATATATAGACACACACACATACAGAAGCATGCATACACGTATACACTTACATGCGCGTACATTCACACACGCAAGAATCATACACACCCATGTAAA
>NW_026385541.1:0-662 GCF_001194135.2 Octopus bimaculoides | reverse complement strand
GAAAATCTCTAATATCTTGAAAACTACTTTACCGATTTACGCGAAACTTGATTCATTGGATTCGTATTAACATTTCAGGGTAAACTTAATTGATGGTATTTTCCCCTTATATGTCAGTTTCACTGATTAACATTACAAGCAAGCATGCAAGATTGAAACTGACTTTTAATGTATTATAGATACTAGCAGAAAGACCACCCTCCGGGTGGTTTTCTGCTGTCCCCTTGATAATATTTTCACATTTGATTCCCAATTCTAATAACTTTTATATGTTACGTCTCTTTATTTCTTTGTATAATAGTGCTCATTTGCTTAGTAAGTATTGCTTTCATTATTTTATCCGAGTCATAATCTCCCTTTTTTAAACAAACATCACGGTAGTCCAACATCAGAGGGAGAAGCAGTTTGTCAAGTTTTACTTTCCCCTCAAAGCAAGATAGAGATTTCAGTTCGCCCTTCTGTTAGCTTTGCTGTGTGTGTGTGTATGTGTGTGAGAAAGAGGAGGAGAGAGAACATTGTAAACAATGAATGAAATAAACATGAGATGTAAAATTCGTATAAATAAAAGGGCATTACTACAGATATATACGCCCTCGACTTTGTTGCCTCAAGACATCCAGAAAAATAGATACTTTTTAACAAAATTTTCTACAAATACTGCT
>NW_026385540.1:0-398 GCF_001194135.2 Octopus bimaculoides | reverse complement strand
TTGGAGCCTGGTGTAGCCACCTGGTTCACCAATCCTCAGTCAAATCGTCCCACCTATGCTAGCATGGAAAGCGGACGCTAAACGATGATAATGATGATACATATATACACATGAATATATATATATATACATATGCATATACATACATACATATGCATATACATGCATACATATATATATATATATATATATATGCATACACATATATATATATGCATACACATATATATATATGCATACACATATAGGCATACACATATAGGCATACACACATATGTATATATATGTGTATATATAAGTGTATATATATGCGTACATATGTATATATATACACACACACATATATGTTTACATATGTATATCTATATACACACCTATGTATATATACATACATGTGT
>NW_026385539.1:559-679 GCF_001194135.2 Octopus bimaculoides | reverse complement strand
TGAGAAAGTAACAGTTAGTTCATGATATATATGTACGTGTGTATGTGTGTATGTATGTATACATGCATGTGTGTACATGTGTGCGCGTATGCATCTGTGTACATGTGTATGCATGTGTGC
>NW_026385539.1:151-267 GCF_001194135.2 Octopus bimaculoides | reverse complement strand
CACACACACACACACACACATATATATATATATACATATACATATATGTAGACACACACACATATATGTGTGTGTGTGTGTGCGTTTGTCCCTCTCACCACCGTCTAACGGTGAAT
>NW_026385539.1:0-141 GCF_001194135.2 Octopus bimaculoides | reverse complement strand
GTGCGTTTGTCCCTCTCACCACCGTCTAACGGTGAATGGATACAACGTCTGAGTATAAACATGCATTCAATACATATATGCATATATATAAATATATATGTATATATATAAATATATATATACATATATATATATATATAT
>NW_026385538.1:0-267 GCF_001194135.2 Octopus bimaculoides | reverse complement strand
ACACTAATGCGGCAACGAACTGACGTGTCAGTATTCAAAATTCTCGATCGGCACTCTTCGGATGATTATGGTCCCTGTTTGTGCATGTGTTTTCATTCATGAGCGTTAACTACAGCATTAGAGTGGTTTAACTGTTATTTCCAGCAATGTACGTGTTTCGTAACACGCTAGTCAGATTTAGTGACATTTCTAATTCTCCTTTAGGGAGAAACATTTTAAACTGCTGTTTATATTAATTTTATATATACACATTAGCAAATCGCTAAA
>NW_026385537.1:0-672 GCF_001194135.2 Octopus bimaculoides | reverse complement strand
TATTTGATTTTTCTGAGTCTACGACACAGAATCATTTGAGTTATTTCCCTTACCTCATTTAGAAGAAAAAACAAAAAACATGAAGAAGAAGATTAAAAATTATATTTTCCATATTATTCGATATATATATATATAGTGTAAGCTGATATTGGAGTGAACTAAACTTACGACGACCTAGTGTTTGCGTGTAGGCTGTTCAGTGATGCAAATAGACAGGACACCAGTAACAAGACAGTGATCCCTTCGAAAATTTAAGGGCCTTTCAGAACGACAGTTTAACTGCAACTTCTGTCACGATTTTATTATTATGACCCCAGACATTCCAAACTAGTTTAGAAAAACAAATTTTAAAGCCTTGTCAATATAGACATCTATCTATCTATCTATCTATCTATCTATCTATCTATCTATCTGTCTGTCTGTCTGTCTGTCTGTCTGTCTGTTTGTCAGTCTGTCTGTCTGGCTGGCTGGCTGGCTGGCTGGTCGGCTGGCTGGCTGTCTGTCTGCTTGTCTGCCTGTCTGTCTCGCTGTTCCTCCGTTTGCCTGTTTGCCTGTCTTTCTGTCTATTTATCTACATATCTATCAATCTTTCTCTCTATTTAGCTATCATTCTATCTATTTAATTATCTCTATGTCTGTCTATCTGTATATATATATATATATATATATATA
>NW_026385536.1:0-693 GCF_001194135.2 Octopus bimaculoides | reverse complement strand
TATTTATATATTATACTTCATATACACAATATATTATACGCACACACACATACATATGCACACACACACACACACACAAGCAGATGCATACTTCTTTGCATATTGCAATAAATTCGTAAATAACATGTTTATTATTTTTACTATAATATTTTCAAGGCAAATTTTATTTTATTTTATATCATTTAATATTTCTTCACATTTCTCCGAATTTTCCTTTTCTTTCTTTCGCTATTTTTCTTTCCACTTTTTAAAATCTTTTTTCATTTATTTTTAATTTACTTTTCTCATATTTCTTCAGACTTTTCTATTTTTCATATCTGTCTTTCAATTTTCGTATATTTACAGGTTATATTATCTCCCTTATATTCTAGATATGAAATTAGATTTTAACTCGTTATGTCTATTATTGTCATCCGTATATTTTTATTCTGTCATTTTTCCGATTTTTTTTTTTTCACTTACTCTTCTGTCTTTTGTTGTTTTTGTTGTTGCTGTTGATTTTCCTTTTTCTTCATTATTATTTTCTTTCAATTTTGAAGGATTCTTTCTAGTTCTTTTTTTTTTCTTCTTTGAAATTCATTTTATTTTGCTAGACTTCTTTCACCAATTTTCATTTCTTTTCCTTAACCAATTGAGAAAAAAAATATCAGTGCGTAAGTATATATATATATATATATATATATATATATATAT
>NW_026385535.1:0-238 GCF_001194135.2 Octopus bimaculoides | reverse complement strand
GTGCGTGTATAGATATGCGCGTATGTATGTGTGTGTGAGTATATGTGAGTATGTGTGTGCATGTGTTATTGCATGTGTGTATGTGTGTATATGTTATGTGTGTATGCATATGTGGGTATGTGTGCAAGAAAGTATATGTGTGTACATATGCATATGCATTTATATGTATGTATGTGTGTGTGTATGTAGGTATGTATTTATGTATATGGATGCATGATATACTTGTATATATTCGGAT
>NW_026385534.1:0-223 GCF_001194135.2 Octopus bimaculoides | reverse complement strand
TCATCATCATCACTATCTCAATCATCATCATATTTATCATTATCATCATCTTCATCATGAACAGCAGCAGTAGAAGCATCACCATCAATAGTGTTTCATTGCAGCATCATCACCATCAACATCATTCATTGACATCAGCATCTTCATCTTCATTATCAGTGCCATCATTATTATCATAGCATTGCCACCACTTCCACCACCATCACGACCACCACCATCATCA
>NW_026385533.1:4298-5687 GCF_001194135.2 Octopus bimaculoides | reverse complement strand
CAATTAGATGCATGTAAAAATCAAAGCATACAATATCGTATTAAGGAAGTTAGACGAAACAGATCCATTCTGCAACGATTGATCGATGTTGTTAACTTTCTCTCACTCTTACTTCCTGTTTTTGTTGTGCCTGTAATTCAAAGGGGTCAGCCTTGTCACATCCTGTGTCACGCTGAATGTCCCCGAGAACTATGTTAAGGGTACACGTGTCTGTGGAGTGCTCAGCCACTTGCACGTTAATTTCACGAGCAGGCTGTTCCGTTGATCGGATCAAGTGGAACCCTCGTCGTCGTAAGCGACGGAGAGCCAACAAATGAGTAGCAGCGTGGCTTAGTGGTTCGGGTTTTCGGCTGGAAATCGTAAAAGCTCTTTCTTCCTTTCCTGCCTTCCTTCCTTATTTTTTCCTTCTCCTTCTTTCTCGTTCTTTTCGTTTCTCATTCTTTCGCTCTTTCTTTATCTTTATTCCTCCTTTATCTCTCTTTCCTTTACCTTCTTCTTTCCCTTCCTTCTTCCACCATTTTCTTTCTCTCTTCATTCGTTTTTCCTTCTTTCTCCTTTTTCTTTCTTCAATTCTTCCTTCTCATTCTTCCGTTTCTCATTCTTTCATTCTTTCTCTCTTATTCTTCCTTCCTCCATTCATTCATTCCTTCATTCATTCATTCCTTTTCTTCTCTTCCTCCCCGTTCTTTCCATATCTCTTTCCTTTTCTTTCTTCCTTCTTTTCCTTCCTTCGTTTTTCTTTCTTTCTCCTTTTTCTTTCTTCAATTCTTCCTTCTCATTCTTCCGTCTCTCCTTCTTTCACTCTATCTCTCTTATTCTTCCTCCCTTCCTCCATTCATTCATTCCTTTTCTTCTCTTCCTCCCCGTTCTTTCCATATCTCTTTCTTTTTCTTTCTTCCTTCTTTTCCTTCCTTCATTATTTCTTTCTTTCCCTCTTCCCTTCTGTCTTTCGTCCTTCCTTTTTTCTTGTACTTTTTTCTTTCGTTATTCCTTTCATCCTTCCATTCACTTCTTAACTTCCTTCATTCTTTCTTTCTTTCCTTCCATTCTTCATTCTCTTTATATTCCATTCCTACATTGTTCTGTCTATTACGTTCCATTTACCAATTCCCAGCACCGAATCACATCAAATTCTTCTTGTAATTCCTTAAACGATGTCCATTCACATGGCACCATCGTAATTTAATCTAATTTTGGCGTCTTAATGACATTTTTATTTAAGAAACAGTAAACGAATCATCATCATAATCATCATCATCACCATCATCATCATCATCACCATCATCATCATCATCATCATCATCATCGTCATCATCATCATCATCATCATCATCATCATCATCATCATCATCATCATCATTATTATTATTGAGTGAGAGGGGAGAATTA
>NW_026385533.1:3359-4186 GCF_001194135.2 Octopus bimaculoides | reverse complement strand
TTACTCTTTTACTTGTTTCAGTCATTTGACTGCGGCCATGCTGGAGCACCGCCTTTAGTCGAGCAAATTGACCCCAGGACTTATTCTTTGTAAGCCTAGTACTTATTCTATCGGTCTCTTTTGCCGAACCGCTAAGTTACGGGGACCTAAACACACCACCATCGGTTGTCAAGCGATGTTGGGGGCGGGGACAAACACAGACACATAAACATACACATGCACATGCATATACCAATACGTATATACGACGGGCTTCTTTCAATTTCCGTCTACCAAATCCACTCACAAGGCTTTGGTCAGCCCGAGGCTATAGTAGAAAGCACTTCTCCAAAGAACCACGCAGTGGGACTGAACCCGGAGTCATGTGGTTGGGAAGCCAGCTCCTTTCTACAGCATGATTTTGTTTCGCAATTGTAACCATTTGCCTCCAAATCTCGTTGACACAAACATCCAGAATGCATTGTGGTTAGTTACAAGTGAAGTAGAAGTTAACCAATCAGAGGCCCTACTCCTTTGCCCTCCCACTCCACCCTCTCACCTCTCCTCGTCGCCTCCCTTTTACCCTCTTGACCCCGCCACCTAGCGGTCCTTGCCGTAAACACACATACGGTCATTAAAAGGCTATTTAATTGAAACGGTGTTAAGTGGTGTGTCGTAATTAACGTTGCCGTGGAAACGACGAGTATGAATAGACGCCGTCGAGTTGGAGAAAGAGAGTGACAGTCGAACAGAGAGAGAGAGAAGGAGGAGGAGAGGTAGAAGAATAGTGGAAAAGGGAGAGATGAGAGAGAGAGGGGGGAGTGTGAGTGAAGGAGGGAGGGAGGGAG
>NW_026385533.1:1001-2352 GCF_001194135.2 Octopus bimaculoides | reverse complement strand
GAAGCAAGCTCCCTATCACACAGCCTCATATATTTGTACCAGGGCTCGGAGAGAACATGTCCCTTACCACTCAGAGGAATGGACTCAAAATGGCGGTTTTGTTTAATCTTGAATATGTCCCCAAATAAGCTGACCTCACGTTCGTTGGCACTCCGTCGGTTACGACTACGAGGGTTCCAGTTGATCCAATCAACGGAACGGCCTGCTCGTGGAATTAACGTGCAAGTGGCTGAGCACTCCACAGACACGTGTAACCCTTAACGTAGTTCTCGGGGACATTCGGCATGACACAGTGTGACAAGGCTGACCCTTTGAGTGTGTGTGCCTGTGTATTCTTTTTTTTTGTGAATTCCCCCCCCCATATATATATAGACGTGGTCTGATCAATAAGTATCCGGACTGTTGTCATAGTAACGAAGCTAAAGTACGCAGAGTGAAGCCGCTTGGCACAGATTGACCTTGGACTCTGCTGTGCATGCGCACTAAGGTTTAACCTTTTAGCTCATTTCCGCTGTTTATAGCAATGCTTGGGAGGAAGGTGTACGAGTACTACTACCACTATTCCTACTACTACCACCACTAAATCAGCTATTACCACCACTACAACTACAACAACCACCACCACTGCGACTACTACTACTACTACCATCACTGAATGACGCATGCCCCTGCGTTGTTAGCCGTAGGAAGACATGTTATGCCTTTCTGCTGCATGCTCCGCCTCTCCCCTCTCCCACTCCCTTCGCCCCAAACTCCACTCTTTGCGCGCAGACTTCTCTTTTGAATTCGGTCACGTGACCCACGACTCATTTAGCCATTACAACGCTGCCGTTCATACTCCATGCGCACGCGCAAACAAGAGCACGACTCGCACACACACAAGCACACACACAAGCACACACACACACACACACACACACACACACACACACACACACACACACACACACACACACACACACACAGCCTATACACAAAAAAAACTCACACGTACATCACACGTACATACATACATGAATATATAAATATATACATATATACATAAATACGCACCTATATACTTGTCTGTGAATGTATCCATATATATATATATATACCGACGGATATATATACATACATATATATATATAAGCACGCACATCTATACATGTATATGTGTGGGTGTGTTTATGCACGTGCCGTGTATGTGCAGCGTGCTGTATACATATGTATACATACGTATGAACATATAAATACACATGCATACATGTATATATACATACATGTATATATATATATGTATATGTTTATACATATATATATATATATACAAACATATATATATATATATATATATATATATATATATATA
>NW_026385533.1:0-591 GCF_001194135.2 Octopus bimaculoides | reverse complement strand
TACCCTTACTCCTATTGCAACTCTCTCCTCCCTATATATATATATACCAGCCTCACCCCCGTCCTATCACAAACCTATACAGCCCCAGGCAGACATACACTAACTAATATCAGCGTGAGCGCAACATATCGGCCATTGTCTGACGGGCAACTGTGTTGATTTGCATGTTTGCCGTTGCATTCGCGTTCGTTTCTTTTTCTTTGTTATTTTTTTCATTTTTTACATTTTTTTCTTCTTTATTTCCATCTTCATTTCTTTTCTTTTTTTCTAGTTGTACTTTTGTTTGTTCTTTTTTTTTTCGTGCTTTACATTTCATTTCCTTTTTTTCGTTCTTCTTCTTCTTATAATAGTAATAATAGTCATTTATTATTATTATCATCATCATAATTATTATTATTAGTAGTAGTAGTAGTAGTAGTAGTAGTAGTAGTAGTAGTAGTAGTAGTAGAATTTGTAGTTGTTGTTTTTCCAGTATCATTTTTATAACTACTACTACTACTAAAGAAATAGAACATAAAAGAAATGATTTTTTATCATGTTCATCCTCGTCATCATCATCATCATCATAATTATCATCATCATCATCATCGT
>NW_026385532.1:0-242 GCF_001194135.2 Octopus bimaculoides | reverse complement strand
ATCCTCTTTCTTTCCTTTCCTGAGCGTCTGATAATACATTACTTGTACCATGTACTCGCGTTGTTGTTTTTTCATGTTTGTTCTTCTTTGTTTGGATTCACTATATACATGCATACATATACATATATACATACATATATATACATACATACCTATATATTCATATATACACATACATACATATATATATGTATATGTATGCACAAATACATAAACATACATGTGTATGTATTTGTAGACAT
>NW_026385531.1:0-277 GCF_001194135.2 Octopus bimaculoides | reverse complement strand
ATATTTAAATGCTAAACTTCTGGAAAGTTTTACAGATTTTTTACAGTTCCGGTGATAGATTGGATCTGTAGTCTTCGAATTAGATTTCTCCATTCTGGTTCTGACTTGCCTAATTCCTCAAGATTGGTATTTAGGCAGATTGTGACATATCCCAGGGCCCCAGTAATTACGGATATGTATGTATGTATATGTTTTTGTGTGTTTATACACATGCATACCTACGCACGTATATATATATAGGTAATATATATATATATATATATATATATATATATAT
>NW_026385530.1:0-669 GCF_001194135.2 Octopus bimaculoides | reverse complement strand
ATGCTAGCATGGAAAGCGGACGTAAAACGATGATGATGATGATGATATATGAAATGAAATTCAAAGCAATGTCAATAAATAAGCGTTAAATTTGACTGAATAATTTAAATGTTAAATGGTTAAAACAAAATTTCTTCCACTAAATTTTCCTTTGGCAAAAATGTTTATGGTGAAATTTTCTATAATCGTTCTGTACGTTGTAATATAAAGAAACCTTTCCTTTCATAACTTCAAAGTTACTCGGGTGGTTTGACCGAGGCCTTTGGCGATATGTTGTGCTGGAGAAGACTCATCAAGCCAAGTGAAATCCTAGTCGTGGCTAATACCAGTGTCGCGTGACTGGTACCTGTGACGGTGGTACGTAAAAAGCACCCATTACATTCATGGGGCAGCTGGCGTTAGGAAGCACATCCAGCTGTAGAAACCATGCCAAATCGGACTGGAACTTGGTGCAGCTCTCTGGCTTAGCAGTTACAATCAAACTATCTCACCTATGCCAGCATGAAAAGCAGACACGAAACAATGATGGTTTGATATTTGGGCGCTAGGTAAATATGCCCCATGTATATAAATGATGTACAGCACAGATGAAAGGTGTAAGGAAGTGCCAGGCCGTCAGTTGCTGGAAAATCTGTGGTTGTCATGTGTGCGATTTTTTTTTTTTTTTTT
>NW_026385529.1:0-211 GCF_001194135.2 Octopus bimaculoides | reverse complement strand
ATATATGTGTATATATATATATGTATATATATATGTATATATATATAATTATATGTGTATATATTATATGTATGTATATATATATGTATATAATTATGTGTATATATATATATATGTATGTTTATATGTGTGTGTATATATATATATGTAGGCTAGAGGAGGCAACGGCCTCGATAGGTTGGTGCTTTTTATGTGCCACCGGCACGGAAGC
>NW_026385528.1:0-201 GCF_001194135.2 Octopus bimaculoides | reverse complement strand
TGTGTGTGTGTGTGTGTGTGTGTGTTCACTTAAGTATGTATTTATGAGTGTGTATGAGTGTATGTCTAAATGGATGAGTTGACGGTGGCATGTACACATGTATGTACCTATATATGCATATTTGGATATGTATATATTTACACACATTTATGTATATACATATCTATACATTATATATATACATATATATATATATATATA
>NW_026385527.1:392-1021 GCF_001194135.2 Octopus bimaculoides | reverse complement strand
ATGTATACATACATACTTATATACATATACATTTATATGTATGCATTATGTAATGTGTGTATGTGTGAATTTTTGGATGTTTTTTCGATTTATTTATTTCAGTTACTTTCACTTTCGTTTTTTCCAATGTTTATATCACACTATAACCTTCATGTACTTACCTAAGTTGTAACACTTGCCTCCGCCGCTATCAGAGCGTATAAAAAACAATGATACCATCATCGTTACGTATGCAACACCATCACTATTCAATTCACAGAATGCTATTATCATTACATTCGCTTCTCCTACCTTTATACTCACTATACAATCATTACATTGATTCAAAAAGCAATGTCCTTATTTTTCCTATACCATCAAACCATTCCCTGAACAATTACTACAGTCACTACGTGATATTACATTCGTCTACCATAATTATTACGTTCACTCTACCATCAGCCTTATGTTCCCTATACCATCATTACATTCACTATACATTGCATTCATGTACTATACTTATTACACTCATTCTAAAATTGTCCTTACATTCCCTATACAATCATTACATTCACTATATTTTCATTACAATCACTATACGATCATCACATTCACTATATGATCATTACATTCCCTATACGATCATTATA
>NW_026385527.1:0-382 GCF_001194135.2 Octopus bimaculoides | reverse complement strand
ATCATCACATTCACTATATGATCATTACATTCCCTATACGATCATTATATTCACTATTCAATCATTATATTCATCTGCCTTAGTTATTACATCACTCTACTATCATTCTTACCTTCTCTGTACCATCATTACTTTTACTATACGATCATTACATTCATCTATCATAGTTATTCCACTCACTCCCTACCGTCATTACATTCTCTCTGCACGAAAACCACACCAATGTGATCACCTGGTTCGCATGAAATAACATTAACTACACTAAGGGAGCCTCCTCGAAGCATGGTTTTCAGTGGTTTTCTGCATCTGGAAGGCTCCTCTCCTTATGCAAGCCTCTATGTCCCCTCTATGTTTAGCCCCTTGTGGGCAATAAAGAAATAAG
>NW_026385526.1:0-987 GCF_001194135.2 Octopus bimaculoides | reverse complement strand
GTGTGTGTGTGTGCGTTTATTTATGTATATGTGTATGGTTGTGAGTGTGTCTGTGTTTGTGCGCGCAGGTATGCATGTTTGTATGTATGCGTGTGTATATCTATATATGTGTATCTATTGAGTATGCACATAAAAAATATGTTGACATATACATACACTAATACACATATCATTTATATGTAAATATAAATATATCTACACACACACACATACACAGACACACAGACGTTGTGAAGCTAGATGTACAATATTTACTGCTGCTTTATATAGTTTATCATCATCCAGTCATGCAAATGACCACAACAGTGAAAAGTACGTAGGGAACAACTGGTATTATCAAGGTGTGTGCCTCTGGCGAACCAAAACCTTATGAGTGGATTTAGTACATGGAAACTGAAAGAAACCATTCATACATACATGCATACATGCATACCTACATATGTATATATTACTAAGCGTTTCAACTACATGTACATTTGGCGCTATTAATAGTTTCTCGTACATGCGTACTTTCATCAGGCGTCCATCGCCTGATGGACGCCTGATGAACGTCCACATGTACGGGAAACTATCAATAGCGCGATAAGTACATGTAGTTGAATGGTTTAGCAATATTGAAGTCTCATTGGATTGAATACTCTTCGTATTGAATTTTACGCAGCTAATTTCCTATATATATATATATATATATATATATTACAAAATATAACAACATGGGAATCGTTGGCGATTTTCTTGGTCCGTCTTCCTTTCTATTGGACTTTCCTTTTTTCTGAAGAAGAGCGTTGCTCGAAACGTTAACCATCTTTCTTTCATTCACTGAACGTCTGCTAATACTTTACGTGTACCACGTCCTAGCGTTGTTGTTTTTAATGTTTGTTCTTTTTTAGATTTACTATATATATATATATATATATATATGTACGTACACACACACATATATTTATATATGTGTGTGTATGTATGTATGTATGTATGTATGTGTGT
>NW_026385525.1:0-354 GCF_001194135.2 Octopus bimaculoides | reverse complement strand
TGTACGTGTGTGTGTGTGTGTGTATAATTATGTATGTAATTTATGTAGGTATGTATATATGCGTTCCTGTATTTTCTATTTTCTTATCCTCCTGAAGAAAGAACTCACAGACCTTACTACTTACATAAAGCATAGATTATAATAACAATCTAATCTGGTCTACACGCAAAAAGTTGGCTTGTATATATGTTAAATACATAAATATACGTATGTGTCTGAATTTGCATGTCTCTCTTCCCCCTCTCCCTAGCTCTCAATCCATCACTATCTATGTATATATTTGTGTGAATGCATATATCTGTAAGCGCGTTCATATGTACGAATTTATTATTTAATTCACGCGTCTTATAGTCA
>NW_026385524.1:0-398 GCF_001194135.2 Octopus bimaculoides | reverse complement strand
TACTCCTTTGCAATCCCACCAGATAGAGAGAACCTTTTTTCCATGAAGTTTCCTTCTCCGTTGTGGTTGAGCTTTTTCCCTTTTACCAAGCCACTATTTACGACGATTAACATTTCGATAGAAGATCCATTTTTCGTCACCAGTCACAAGTCTATCTAAAAAGGGTGAAATGAGTTCGCGAGAATGGAGAGAAGAGCAGATGTCAACTCGGGATTTGCGGTTGCTTTCGGACAATTCATGAGGCACTCATTTTCCAAGTTCAGGAACCTTTCCAAGTTGTTGAAGATGACGGTGAACAGTTGTATGGTTTGAACTAAGCTTTATTGCCAATTCTTCAACTAATTAGTTATGCCTCAAGGAGCTTATCATCAAACTCAACTGGACGTTCTGTTCGATCT
>NW_026385523.1:0-253 GCF_001194135.2 Octopus bimaculoides | reverse complement strand
GTCTAATAAAGGGGCATAGAATCCCTTGACAGATAAAAGAAGGCTTTCAGCGGATAGGAAAACTTTTTTTCTGTCGAGGGCTTATATGCCCCTTTATTAGACTATTTTCGTTAGTCATTGCATGGGGATCACCATAAGCTTTAAGCTTATATATATAGAATGAAATTCCATATATCCCATCAATTTTGTTATGAATGGAGGAAATAAGTTGTTAAAATTTATAAGCAGTTTTATATATATATATATATATATA
>NW_026385522.1:0-204 GCF_001194135.2 Octopus bimaculoides | reverse complement strand
ACTGTAGTTGACAGGCTGTCCTTTTGTCCTTTATACACATTCCTTTGGACAGCAGCAGTAGGTGCTTGGCTATTTTTAGAGATGATGTCAAACCATTTTTCAATGTTTATGTTTAGAAACGATGACATTTGAGAAATTTTTTGTGTTTTAGTTTTAAGGATAAGATTTTTAAACTCCAAATAAGATTAATTTAATCATTGTTTG
>NW_026385521.1:0-237 GCF_001194135.2 Octopus bimaculoides | reverse complement strand
TATATATATATATAATATATATATATGTATGTATGTATGTATGTATATATGTACGTATATATATGTATATATATGCATATATATGTATGTATATATGTATGCATATGTCTCTGTATATATATATGCATTTACCTGTGTATATATATATGTGTATATGTATAGATGTGTGTGTATACATATATATATGTGTGTGTATGTATATATGTATGTATATATATCTATATTTGTATATATATA
>NW_026385520.1:0-262 GCF_001194135.2 Octopus bimaculoides | reverse complement strand
TATATACACATACATACGCACATATATGCAACCATCCATCCATCTATCCATTACATGCATACACACATACATACATATATACATACATATATATACACACACACCCACACATACACATGCATACATACATACATATATCACCTACATCATAAGCAGTTGTCTGAAAATATTATCACGGTTTTATCTGCCGATGAGACACGATGTTGTAGATAGGACAATCTATAATGAAATCCGTCGGAAGGATAATCCCGAGGACAAAGAA
>NW_026385519.1:0-209 GCF_001194135.2 Octopus bimaculoides | reverse complement strand
TATATATATATATATATATATACTGTTGAGTCTGGGGAGAGTCATTTTCTTTTTGTGCCTTATAATGTTACACACTCACCAGTAAAGTTTCCACTTATTTCTTATTTTTATTTTCTTAAAATTGTCGTTGTGTCTTGCAACCTTTTCAATAGTCAAATGTGTTAAATTATAAGGCACAAAAAGAAAATGACTCTCCCCTGACACAACAG
>NW_026385518.1:0-242 GCF_001194135.2 Octopus bimaculoides | reverse complement strand
ACAAATTTACATTTGGAACTTGAGAAAAGTTGTGTATATTTTTACTGCTCCCCTTCACAGATTGCACTTGTAATGTATGAATCAGTCAGTCAATTTCCCTTTCTGAAATTCCAGTTTATCCAGATTCTCCTTTAGGCATTTACTAACAAAACTTAGTGCTCCGATTATTATTGGTATATGAATATGTATATATTGCGAAGACCTGTTGAGGCAAGTGAAATCGAAATCGAGTTAAATTTGAC
>NW_026385517.1:0-306 GCF_001194135.2 Octopus bimaculoides | reverse complement strand
TAAAATACTTTTCTCTCAATTTTAATCTGGTTTAAAATCATTCTATTTACAGCACCCCGATGTCACGCCATTTCTGCTCTACCGGTCACTCTTTGCAACACCTGTCCATGTTCAGATTGTCCTTGCACATGGGCCATCCGGACTCCTGTTTGTGCTGTGAACAGAGATTAATCTTCTCTCTTTGGTCCTTTGCACCACATGGGTTCAATTCTCCTCCCCTCTTCATCTAACCTCCTCCCCTTGCCTCTCTCCCCCTCTCCCTTCCCTCCTACTTCCTCCCACCCACCTCTCTCTCTTGCCCCAACT
>NW_026385516.1:0-209 GCF_001194135.2 Octopus bimaculoides | reverse complement strand
GCTGATCCTTTTACTGGCAGTAACGAACACGACAGTCAAGGCCGGGTGGGTTTCAACACGGGAGAAACGTAGGAAACTAGGCACCGGAAACCATCCAACTTCTTCATCTTCTCTCAAATCTTTGACCCCCATCCGTTACCGATTTTGCCAATCTAGTCCATAAACAACAACAACTACTACTACTACTACTACTACTACTACTACTACTA
>NW_026385515.1:207-422 GCF_001194135.2 Octopus bimaculoides | reverse complement strand
TATGTATGTATGTATGTATGTACGTGTATATATGTATCTATGTATGGTATTTTTTAAATCTTTTATTTGAATCCTCTTGACACCAGCCCGGGTGGTTGCATGCAGTGTACATATGAGGAAAGTAACGGAAAGGATTTTAATGTGTATACATATACATATAAATGTACACACATATATGCACACATACACAAACACACATATACATACACAAACAC
>NW_026385515.1:0-197 GCF_001194135.2 Octopus bimaculoides | reverse complement strand
CACACATATATGCACACATACACAAACACACATATACATACACAAACACACATATACATACATATATACACATATATATATGTTTATAAAAATATGTGTGTGTGTATACATGTACATATACGTACAGATATACATTGCTTCATATACATATGTATATATGTGTGTATGTATGTATGTATGTATGTATGTATGTATGT
>NW_026385514.1:0-590 GCF_001194135.2 Octopus bimaculoides | reverse complement strand
ATAATAATAATAATAATAATAATAATAATAATAATAATAAATGATGATAACATGGAGTTTAAAGAATAGAATAGTAAGAATTCCTAGATTTCAAAAATGGCATCGATGAGGAATTACTCAACGTTTTTTTTATTATTATTTAGCTGCTTAAGACTAAATGTATTCAGATTTATAAATTACATAATGGCTATAGGCCGAAATACAAACATAACTCTACATAAAGGAGTCGAAAGTAATACAACTATAGCAAAAAAGCTCAAAATTAACCGAGCGCCGGTTTGGAAAATTGTCAATAAATTTCAAGAGACTGGTTCCACCGCTGATCGACCCCTCAGTTTATCAAAAGTACCAGACAAAAGACACCGTGGAATCTTCGTTGTTTTGCTTGAAAATTGGCTGCTACAGCAAAAATAAACCAAACATCGATGTACCGAGCGATGGAGAGGGATTTCAGAATCCACCCCTATAAGATGATCCGTCATTATGTACTCACGCAAGTTTATAAAGCAATGAGACTGTACATATGTCGTCTTATCAGGAGGATTCGATATTTTCCTGGATATCATATCGCTGCTCATTGATATATATAT
>NW_026385513.1:0-459 GCF_001194135.2 Octopus bimaculoides | reverse complement strand
GCTTGGATAAATGGTCTCTTGATGGTTCTTGGCATGTCCGTAGAGTATGGAGGACTGCTTTTTGTCGTCATATTGTCTTAAAAGTTCATTTAGTCTTTCCGCAATGCTCCTAGATGTCTCAGCTATGTATATCATATTTTTGTCTTCACAAGCACTTTCTATGCACCATATGCTGTAGACTACACTTCTAGTTCTACAGTTAATGCCAGGATTAATTCTACATACCATGCATTTATCATTGGTGTATATGGTATTCTCAGAGGGGTACGTCTTACATAGTTGTGATCTGATGGAGCTCCCTGGCTTTTCAACGATCTTAATGTTGAGTTTGGCCTCCTTCAGAGCTTTCCTAAATCTACGGGTTAGTTCTTCATGCGCTGTGGTCTTCACAAATATCACTCCTTCACATTTGTCGGCCTTGTACCACGTGTTCACCCTGTTTGCTTTGTCACAAGCTCT
>NW_026385512.1:0-331 GCF_001194135.2 Octopus bimaculoides | reverse complement strand
AACGATATTATAAACTATAAAGATTAATAATTAATCAAATATTATTAATATATATATATAATTTTTCAGTAAATTTCGTAATCGCTACCAACATAGCATAAGACTTAACCCCAAAGGATCATTGATTAGATTCCTTAAGGGTCGTTCTTATTGTTTATATATCCAAGGTTTCAAATTTGTATGTTTAGAAAGGTAGAGACTCTCAGCACGACCGATCTTTATTCCATTTATTTAATTATTTACCATTCGATGTCAACATTTCTGTGCCTAACTCTATCCAGCAACTGATCCGTTGGATGTCTGACGTTTGGCACTTCCTCAGGAATGGCTT
>NW_026385511.1:0-505 GCF_001194135.2 Octopus bimaculoides | reverse complement strand
AGAGGAGCTCCCAGGGGCAACCTGTCTTGAACTCCTCTGTGATATATATACAATAGAATGATTAGACATGCATAAACTCGGCATTCTCTTTCCCTCAAAACACAATCTAATTCTCCTCTAATACTCTTACAAAGATTTTAACTCTTCCCAACCATTATTGACCAATTTTATAATAGTATTCTTAAACTAATTATGCTGTTTATTTACGTAGATATTTTTTTCCCTACTCGGTGCTGTGATGTTTTCTGCTATTGGAATATGGAATATAGATATCAGAATAATGTTTGGGTTTTCGGCATTTATAAACTAAAAAAGCTTGATCCAATTATTTGTGCCAAAAATTGGTAGACGCTTTGCCAGAATAAAGATATAAATAATCATTATAATATATACATATACACACATGTATATGTGTGTATATGCTTGCATATGTATGCCTGTGTATGTGTGTGCACATATATATATATATATATATATATGTATATACATACACACACATATATAT
>NW_026385510.1:0-288 GCF_001194135.2 Octopus bimaculoides | reverse complement strand
TCATCATCATCATCATCATCATCACTCAATTGAACGCTGCTCCACTTTTCGTCATCCTTTCTATCCCTCAACTCTACCAGTTTACTCTATCTCAGCCCGATCCTTCCTCCCTAGTGACGGAGGATGCCGTCAAGGGGTTGTGTTAAGGAGCAGGAGTTGAAATTTGTAATGAGGGTGCGATGAAACACAAATTCAACATAGTTATCTGCTAGAATTGTTGATGACAGAATAGAAAAAGTCTTAACAGAAGAAGAATGGAGCCGAGATGTTGGTGGTGGAGATGGAAAC
>NW_026385509.1:0-247 GCF_001194135.2 Octopus bimaculoides | reverse complement strand
TGAATGGATATATATATCTGATGTCTCTGAGAGTTTAGAATATATCTATTTATATGAGTGTGTGTGTTTGTGAGTGTGTGTGTTTGTGAGTGTGTGTGTGTTTACATATACGTACGCATACACCCCCCACACATGTCTATATATATATATATATATAGTTATACATATATGCATATATATATATATATACATATATGCATCTTCGAAACGTCTAGATAGAATAGAGACAGCTGATGAAGGGATATTC
>NW_026385508.1:0-225 GCF_001194135.2 Octopus bimaculoides | reverse complement strand
TGTGTGTGTGAGTGTGTGTGTGTGTGTGTGTGTATGTGTGTGTGTATACATATATATTTATATATGTGTATGTGAGTGCCTGTGTGCATATAGGTATATATACATATACATTTATATATAAAATGTACATATCTATGTTTATTGTGTGCGTAGGTGCCTGGATGTATTATATATATGTGTAGAAACGTATACTTACATCTATACATGTATGTATGTATGTATGTA
>NW_026385507.1:0-1942 GCF_001194135.2 Octopus bimaculoides | reverse complement strand
CAGATATCATCAGAAAAAGGTAATTAAAATTCATTAAAATGACAGATATAACAAACTTTCACTAGCAGAAGGAAAACAGCTGAAATGTTTCGTGTAGGAAGAAGTATGATCTCGAAAGTAATGACAGCCTTTGAGAAAGAGAGAAAAAAACTCCTTCTCAAAACAAAATTACAGAACAAAACCAAAACTTTCAGATTGGGACCGTCGGACTCTTATGTGAATTGTTAAAAAGGGTCACAAAAGTACGGCTCCCAAAATTACTGCACAACTTAATGACCACCTCGATAACCCAATCTCAACAAAAACTGTTCGCCAGCAGCTGCACTAAGCCAGATTTCATGGGAGGGCTGCAACCAGAAAACCACTACTTTCAAAAACAAACATTGCCAAGCATTTACAGTGGAGTAAAATACCTAGAGAATTGGCCTCTAGAGCAGTGGAAGAATGTTATTTTCTCGGACAAGTCATCCTTTACATTATTTCCGACCACAGGCCGAGTATACGTGTGGAGACAGCCAAAAGAAACATTTAACCTGGACTGCCTTCTTCCAAATGTTAAACATGGAGGTGGATCTGTGATGATCTGGAGGGAGAGGGCTATATCTTAGAAATCTACCGGCCCAATGGTTTCTCTTCATGGCAAAATTAATAGTTAAGACTATTAAAGCATTTTATCTGATCAAATTTATCCTATGGTTGTGGAACTGTTTCTAGTGGGAAACGTAATCTTTCAGGATGATAATATCCCAATACACACAGCTAAAGTTGTTACTGAATGGCATGAGAAACGTTCTAGTAGAGTTGAACTCTTTTCTGGCCACCACAGTCCCCGGATCACATGATATAGAATACTTATGGTGCATTTTAGAAAAACAACTAAGGATTCGATATACTTCACAATCATCACTACAAGAACTGGAAACTGTTTTAGCTGAAGAATGGACAAAAATTCCTTTGGAAGCAATTCAAGCTTTGTACGAGTCCATACCTCATAGAAATCAGGCTATAATTACTGCCAAAGGGGATCCTACCCCATATTAAAATAAGTTTGTTTCAAATTTTAAATATGTATATATGCATGTGTATAAATATATATACATATATATGTACATATATATTCATGTATAAAAATATGTATATATGTAAATATATATTTTTATATAAATATGTATATATGCATGGATATAAAAATATATATATATATATACATACGTATATATCTGCATGTATATAATTATATATAAACATATTATCGTCCTTTAATGTCCGCTTTCCATGCTGGCATGGGTTGGACTATATATGTATATAAACATATATACACATATATGCACATATATATATATATATAGATATATATATATATATATATATATATACACATATCTATGTACATAAATATATATATACACATATCTATGTACATAAATTTATATATATACACATATGTATATAAATATATATATACACATATCTATGTACATAAATATATATATACATATCTATATACATAAATATATATATACATATCTATATACATAAATATATATATACATATCTATATACATATGTACATATATGTATAATTATGTATATATACATCTGTACATATATGGCCCTTCTGGACATGCCCACGGTCACTCGGAGAGCCACTGTCACTAGCTATGCTGATGACACAAAGATATCTCAGGCATTAAGAATCCTGATGATATTGTAAGCCTGCAGAATGACCTAAATGCAATATATGAATGGGCAGTGCAAAATAATATGCAGTTCAATGCAAAAAAATTTAAAGTACTGCGCTACAAGACCACAAGTGCCTCCCAACTGGCATACACAGGACCTGGAGGTACTGCAATCCGAGAACCACAAACAGTAAGAGATCTGGGAATCAGCATGTGTAGTAATGCATCATTTCACATGCACATTGTCAAGTTGACAGCAA
>NW_026385506.1:0-487 GCF_001194135.2 Octopus bimaculoides | reverse complement strand
TGTTATCAGCTGTCTTTGTGCGTAAGGTCTGGCTGGACTTAAGCTAGGGACCTTTTTTTCTAAATTTGGCTTTGGTGTCTAATGGTCATAGCCATAAAGCCATGCATCTTTAATTTTTAGATCAGATCTAAACATAGCAAAATGAAAAAGAAATTTATTTTTTTAAAAAATGCCTTTAGAAAAGCAAGTCAACAGGTTGCTTCTCAACCACATGATTCTGGGTTCAGTCTCACTGCATGTCACCGTGGGCAAGTGTCTTCTACTATAGCCCCAGGCTGACCCAAAGCCTTGTGGTAGACAGAAACTGAAAGAAGCCCATCATATGTATATATTTGCGTCTGTCTGTTCCCCCACCATTGCTTGACAACCTATGTTGATGTGTTTGTCCCTGTAGCTTAGGGGTTTGGTAAAATAACCAATAGAATAAGTACTAGGTTAACAAAGAATGTCTTGGGGTTGATTTCTTTGACTAAAAACCCTTTGATGG
>NW_026385504.1:0-448 GCF_001194135.2 Octopus bimaculoides | reverse complement strand
TGACCGTGAGTCCGCTGCCCTAACCACTGGGCCATTGCGCCTCCACACTGGTAGGATAACTAGTGGTAAACCAAGAACGCGATCGCTTGATATCCTCAGTTGCTCACACTAGGGAATCCAGCCGGAAAGTCTAATGATTGTTTCTGACAGGACGCAATGGAAGAAGTACCACGATCTCCTTAGGAACAGTGACCGGAGAAGATGGTTGGATGAATGAAAAATAACACATTTGCTAATAAGAAAATATCGTTAGGCAAATTATTAATTAAAAAGAACACAGTGGAGACAATTCAGAAATTTTAATTAATTCATAATACAATTTGAGCAATGCAATGGAGAGAAGACACGCACCTTAACAGCACAGCGGCGACAGCAGAATGAATTAATTAAAATATTTTCGTCCGGGACATTAAGTATGCTACAACCATTCTTAACAATTGTTTTTTTT
>NW_026385503.1:0-394 GCF_001194135.2 Octopus bimaculoides | reverse complement strand
ATATATATATATATATATATTCGTCGCTATGTAGTATTTAATTTAGTTATTGAAGCTTTACTATTAGACTGGATGGAATATTTTTTGTATGTTTTGTTACATATTCAGGCGTTGGTTATAGGTTTACTTACTGAATTTATTTACTTATACTGTTTTACATAAGGTAAATGTGGTTGAAATTATTGTTTCTTTGGTATGTTTGTCCCGCAAACTAATCTTATTCTAGCGCTGTTGTCACCGCCGAATTGAATGGTACTGCCCAGGTATCGAAACCATAATGAAATCCGCAGCTGGTGATGGAGGCATGTTGGATTCTTGGTATGGCTTTGTATATGTGGAGTAGCATTATAACACATCCTTTTGATATATATATATATATATATATATATATATA
>NW_026385502.1:0-238 GCF_001194135.2 Octopus bimaculoides | reverse complement strand
TCAAAATAGTTTTCATGAACCCAATATACTTAATATCCTTAAACTTTACATCCTATCCAGAGCCCCTGAATACAATACTGACATTATTTCATGATTTTTGTGGAAAATAATTACATCTCATTTTATTTATTTTATTAACATATCTCTTATTGTGAAAATATTGGTTAAAGTATTATTGTTGTCTGTATCACTATACTGTTACTCTATTCAGACTAAAAGAAAAAAACCCTATTTGACC
>NW_026385501.1:0-343 GCF_001194135.2 Octopus bimaculoides | reverse complement strand
GGTCAGAGAAAGTCGAGAGAAAGGTGAAAGTCGCCAGTATGTTATTTGTCAGTTGAATCACAAAATGAATTTATTTCTGTTTGCTCTGATCTTGTTTTCAAAGACTTACTCTCCGGAAGATCAAAGACAAAATACTATTCAACAACAGTTGATGCCACACCTGATTCTTCACATGTTAAACAGGCAACATTTATCATACGTTTCCTTTAAAGAATAAATTGGTGAGTTAAAGATTAAAGTGACATTTCTATCTTTTGAAGACTGTCGTAAGAATGCAGGTTCTGAGATTGCAAACCGGATCTAAAGAAACATTGAAGAAAAATAGCATTCTCTTGGAAGATTT
>NW_026385500.1:0-391 GCF_001194135.2 Octopus bimaculoides | reverse complement strand
CACCTAATGACCTAAAACAGCACAATTCATATGACAAAAGTATACAAGATTAAGGTCCGATAAAATGATATGGGTCACATTACATACACCATGAAACAAAGCAGTTCTTAGACATGTCAGATCCTATGAAATTATCCAATCCATACCAGCTTGTAACATGGATATTAAATCATGATAACTATAATGATTATATACATACATATGTATGTATATATGTATGTCATTGTATATATGTATGTCATTCAAGATTTCTTGCCAATGGAGAAACAGCTGGTTTCTAACCTAGATCCAAGGCTCTTTTATTGGAATTTCAACATCAACAGGATATTTTTGTTTGTATATATGTATGTATGTATGTATGCATGTATGTATGTATATGTGCAGATTTGTA
>NW_026385499.1:0-295 GCF_001194135.2 Octopus bimaculoides | reverse complement strand
TAAAGGCTATATATATATATATATATATAATCGAGAGATAGAGAGAGAGAAATATATCTTTTATTAAAGCTGCAAAATAATCATAGAACTGTTACTCGGAGTATCACGTCGCTGTTCGTCGGACGGTTGTGATGAATATTGTCCGACGAACGGGAACGTGAAACTCTGAGTAATAGTGTTTGTGATAACTGTACAGCTTTAATGAAATCATATTACTCTACCTTAGGTATTTCAGTACTATTTCTGCCACCTTGGTTTGCATTTATGTGCTTACTTGTGTGTGTGTGTGTGTGTG
>NW_026385498.1:0-713 GCF_001194135.2 Octopus bimaculoides | reverse complement strand
GTCAAGCGATGGTGAGGGGACAAACACACACACACACACACACACACACAAAACACACACTTTTTTATATATATATGCATATATACATACAATTTACACACAGACACACACATACATATATGCATGTACGAACATGCATGTGTATATAATATATCTATAGACACATAAACACGCACACGCACACACACACACACACACACACATACACACACACACACACACACACGCATGAAACATATCGTTGGGATCAGGTATTCAGAAATGATAATTTCATAGTTGTACCATGATAAATAGATCAATATACTTTTAAGACGTGAGGTTAGACGAAAGTGATTGAAACAATTTTATTCGGAACCTTCAAAGAACAAATAGGTTGCCTATTTAGCCGGCAGCAACCTTTTCACGCTTTATGTCTAACATTTTTATGTTATCCTCTTTCAAAATTGTAAATTGTGCTTCGGTAAGTTTTACAGCAGAAAAGCGGTAAAGTGAGGATTCAACTGAATGGGAGATGATACGGTAACATTAATAGTACTTTGTTTATTTGTATTCAGATAGGTAACCTTTGGAAAGATGTCAAATTACTGCAAGCTGTGTTTCCTACACCTGAAAGCATTTTCTGAAATATGTGTGATGCATATGTTAATATCTATTCACATTTTACACATAGATAACAGATGTATGCGTTTCTATTTGTGTTAGTATATATATAT
>NW_026385497.1:0-373 GCF_001194135.2 Octopus bimaculoides | reverse complement strand
TGACACTAAAGCTGGATGCTCCCATTATGTTGCTTAGGAATCTTGACCCATCTCGCCTGTGTAATGGAACTCGCTTAATTATTACTTCCATGAAGCTCCATGTCCTTCAGACAACAATCATAACAGGTCGTCACAAAGGAGAAAATGTCTTTATTCCAAAATTTCTTCTCGTACCTACAGATGTCCCATTCGAATTTAAGAGGCTTCAGTTTCCAGTCAAACTAAATTTTGGTTTTTCAATTAAGAAATTTCAGGGTCAATCCCTCAAGGTAGTTGGACTTCATCTCTCTACTACATGCTTCTCCCACGGCCAACTCTGTTGCTTGCTTGCAAGTTGGAAGCAGCAACAATTTATTCATTTGGACACCAACAA
>NW_026385496.1:0-394 GCF_001194135.2 Octopus bimaculoides | reverse complement strand
ATGTGGTTCTACAGAGGCATATCGTGGTTTCATGCTTACACACACACACACACGCACACACACACACGAACGCAAGAACACATACACATACATACACACACTCACATATATATATATATATGTATGTATATATGAAAGATGGATATATGAAAACAGTCAGACGTACATACACATATACAGACACTATGCATACGTATATGTGTACATACTTAAATACACACACACAAACACACTAAAGTCTATGTATATGATATTAATGCATATATACATACCGGTACATATAAATACGTATACACATTTATATCTGCACGTAAATTTGCTATATATATGTTTTTCTTGTTATGCATATGTTTGTATATATGCATGCATGCATGTATATATATATATATATATA
>NW_026385495.1:0-467 GCF_001194135.2 Octopus bimaculoides | reverse complement strand
ATATATACACATATACATATATATATACATGTATATATATATGTATATATATGTATGTATATTTTTGTATATATATATATGTATGTATATGTATATATGCATGTATGTATATGTATATATGCATGTATATATATGTATATATGTATGTATATATGTATGTATGTATATATGTATGTGTGTATGTATATATGCATATATGTATGTATATTCATATACATATGTACAGGATTGGCCAAAAGTCATCTGACAGTAAATGAAAATTCCATAAATAGTATCCATAATTCTGTATTGACTCGACTGGAGAAATGTATTGCTCAAGAAAGACTTGTATGTATATACATATGTATGTATATATGTTTGTATATGTATATATATATGTGTTTGTGTGTGGGTGTATATGTATAAATATATATGTTTCCCTAGACTGGCTCTTGTGCGGGTGGCACATGGGATGCACCATTTTGAGC
>NW_026385494.1:0-450 GCF_001194135.2 Octopus bimaculoides | reverse complement strand
ATATATATATATGTATGCAAATATGTATGCTTGTATTCATGTGATTGAGAAAGAGAGTGGGGTATTTTCTTTTAAGTACAGGGGGTGCAAAATTGTGTAATGCACCCCTATATTACATACATGTAAAATCTATTCATTGTGTGTGAGTAAACAGGCTTTTTTTTTACCTCATGTCTAATGGTTTAGTGCAATGTTTACAACAGGTCACACACCTTATATTTATTTTTGTCTCTGTGTACATAGTTAGCTGTAATGTTAGTTGCACGAAGCCTTTAGTTATGAGCTGTCATATTGATTACCAGTATGGAACTTTATATATATGTATTTATATCTTTATAGATTCTTTCATCTGTCCCTCCATCCACTCTCCTCCCATGTACCCTTCTACCAATTCATTCATCCACCCATCTTCCTATCTATCCTTTTATGCATTCATACATACATGTATGC
>NW_026385493.1:0-299 GCF_001194135.2 Octopus bimaculoides | reverse complement strand
ATATATATATATATATATATATATATATATATATATTCACATATATATACTTATATACGCGTGCTATATAATGCATGTTATGTTAGTTGTCCTATGCATGTATATTATATACGTTTTACACATATACACAGACACACAAACATACACAAACACATGCACGTACACCACACCCGTACACATATACATATACCTGCATATGTATCTATCTACCTTCCAGTCGACTTATCTATCTATATACATACGCTTATGGAGTCCTAAATTTATATACATATGTATATTCATACATATTAACTGCATAA
>NW_026385492.1:0-228 GCF_001194135.2 Octopus bimaculoides | reverse complement strand
CTTTGCCTTTTCCTTGGATAACATCAGTGGTGTGGAGAGGGGAGGCTGTTGGTATGCATGGGTGACTGCTGGTCTTTCATAAACAAACTTGTCCAGACTTGTGCCTCGGAGGGTAACTTCCTAGGTGTAATCCCATGGTCATTCATGCCCAAAGGAGGCTTTTATCCCTTTATATACAATTATGTATATATACATATGCATATATATATATATATATATATATATATA
>NW_026385491.1:0-400 GCF_001194135.2 Octopus bimaculoides | reverse complement strand
ACCCGGAACCATGTGGTTGGTAAGCAAGCTACTTTCCACACAGCCACTCGATTCATTAAAATTCAGCAGAGAGAGGCAAAACATATTTATTACTTATGCCCACGGTTCTTTTATAAGTTATTTCGCTTACGTTAGCAACGCTGATTTTAAGGCACATACGATTTGTATACATTTAACGAACGCCTTTCCTGATACGTATATGCATATACAAGCGTATATATATGCATATCTGTATGTGTACACCAATATAGACACGTACTGTCAGGTTATTTGACAGGCATCGAATACTTAATCTTAGCCTCATCCGTGTGATGAGTAAATACATGAAATAGGCATTTTTTTCATTTCAATAATTAGGCGGATGAAATCAAATGTTTCAGAAATTTTAATTTTATCTCTC
>NW_026385490.1:0-321 GCF_001194135.2 Octopus bimaculoides | reverse complement strand
TATACATGTATACATATATATACATATATGTTTTTCTGTGTGTATTCACGTATGTATGTATATATCAAAATGTGTGTGTCTTTGTGTCTGTTGTCCATCCATCACCGTTGGACAACTGGGGTTGGTGTATTTACACACCCGTAACTTACCAGTTCGGCAAAAGAGACCGGTACAATAAGTACTAGCCTTCAGAAATAAGGAAATTTATTTGGAACGTTTGCAAGCTGAATAAATAATATATAATGCTCCATTCTTTTGTACTGACAGACAGACAGACAGACAGACAGACAAACAATTAGATAGATAGATAGATAGATAGAT
>NW_026385489.1:0-205 GCF_001194135.2 Octopus bimaculoides | reverse complement strand
GTGTGTGTGTGTATGTGTGTGTGTGTGTGTGTACGTGTGTGTGTGTGTCTATATATGTCGATGGTCAAGTTTTCTCTACTTCTTTTACATCTATTTATAATGTCGGACCTTTCTTGACCTCTTACAACGTCCACGTCTTACAGTTTATATATGTAAATGCTATTCCTTGACCATTCTTCCTCTAGAAATATGAGTAAATACATAT
>NW_026385488.1:0-214 GCF_001194135.2 Octopus bimaculoides | reverse complement strand
GAATTGGGGCCCCGAGTGACCTTAGTAAAGTCATTGGGGAGAATCCCGAGTCGATTATCGTGGTCTATATATATATATATAACGTGTATTTATAAAGAGGGCAAATTTAGCCATTTCTCCGTAGATTGAAAAAAAAGATGAACACCCTTAATCGATTTTCAAATATTATTGGGTTCTTATCAGAGGCGTAGTGGTTCAAACATGAAAAATAGAA
>NW_026385487.1:0-293 GCF_001194135.2 Octopus bimaculoides | reverse complement strand
AATAAGGAGTAATTCCATATTCCTCCTAACTCCTGAACTCTCAAATTCAAGCCCCACCACCAAATACAGTTTAAAGTCATACCCCAAAATCAGTAAAGCAACTAACAAAATTACTTTGCAGTAAGTTTTACCACTTTACATTCTGAGTTCAAATAGTTCCAAGGTTGAGTTTGTCTTTTCTACTACTAGGTCCAATAAAATGAAAGACCAATGCAGCACCAAAACTGATATAGTCCTTTGTTCTTTTCCACAAAAATGTGCTTTTGTGCTTATGTTAGAAATCATTACTGCTT
>NW_026385486.1:0-252 GCF_001194135.2 Octopus bimaculoides | reverse complement strand
TTAGGAACATAAATTGTGACTATGGTTTGGTGGAAGATTTTAATTCAAAAGTCATGAAAGAAAGACATCTGTACTACAGAGCCAGAGGTGGTTTCAGCCATGTTGGTATCAAAAGGATTAAGATGTAATTTGAGAGAGATTAGGCTGTTATTTTTAGCAAGTTCAGTGACTACAATGTGAGTTTGATTCTAGTTCAGGTACCCTTACACAGACAAGGGCAGCTAATGATCAACAGAGATGAGACTGGTCTTT
>NW_026385485.1:0-282 GCF_001194135.2 Octopus bimaculoides | reverse complement strand
GTGTGTGTATATGTGTGTTTGTGTGCGTGTGTGTATGTATATGCATATAAGTATATGTTTATATATGTGTATATATTTATATATATGTATGTATGTATGTACATCTATGTATTTCTATCTATTTATTTTTCATCTCTGTGTGCGTGTGTGTGAGTAAGTATGTATGTGGATGAGTGTGTGTATATATACATATATGAATACATATATATGTATATTGTGTATGTTTTTTTTTCTCCCGCTCATATATATATTATGTAGAGTGTAGTTCCTAGCGTTCTTTTA
>NW_026385484.1:0-453 GCF_001194135.2 Octopus bimaculoides | reverse complement strand
ACACACACATATACGACGGGCTTCTTTCAGTTTCCGTCTACTAAATCCATGCACAAGGCTTTGGTTGGCCCGAGACTATAGTAGAAGACACTTACCCAAGATGCCACACAGTGGGACTGAACCCGGAACCATGCGGATGGTAAGCAAGCTACTTAGCACACAGCCACTCCTGCACCTATATATATGTAGTTTTGACCAAATACATAATATCTATCTAAGTTTCTGTATTATAATTAAGATTTAATCCAATCGAGAAACAATAACATCAAGCTTAGAGTAAAAATGATGTAGATGTTATTGGTTATCATTGATATAAGAGTATATCTGTATGTGCATGTATGTATATGTATGCATGCGTGTTGCGTGTATACGTTTGTACAAGAGTGTATGTATGTGATAAGCATATATATTATTACAATATAAATATAATATATATACCTATATATATATATA
>NW_026385483.1:7007-7889 GCF_001194135.2 Octopus bimaculoides | reverse complement strand
AATAAAATTTCTAAAATTTTCTTTGCCACCCTATAATTTATTAATATATAGATAGATAGATAGATATAGATATATACTCAGGTTTGGTGGATGAGTTCCGCAAAAAATTTAGATTCAGCAGAATATGGTACTTAAGTTTAGGCACCAGAATTTAGTATGGTACCATACAGGCTATTTTGAAACTGTTTGGATCCAAGGATCATTGGAATTTCAACATCAACAACAGAGTATTTTTGTTTGTATGTATATATGTATGTATAGATATATATGTGTAGATCTGTATGTTTTGTTTTATGTGTATATTCTCATGCATATAGTTGCATGTCTAGACACACTCATATATATATTTAAATGATGAACTTTTGGAAAGTTTTACAGATTTTTACAGTTCCAGTGATGAATCAGATCTGGAGTCTTCAAATTAGCTTTCTCTTTTTCTGGTTTTGAGAAGCTTAATTTCTCAAGATTGGTATTTAGGTGTGTTACATATACCAGGGTCCCAATAATTACAGGTATAAACCTGAACTTGTAATCTAGATAGAGTTACTACAAATTTCTCAATAGTTCAGCATGGGTCTTCTCTTCTTCACTGATCTTCAGCTTTATGTTAATATCCACGGGGCAGCTAATTTCCACAACTGTGCACAGTTTCTCTTCTCTATCCCAAATCACTATATCAGGTCTGTTGTGCTTACATTTCATTGAGGTCTTCACTGGTACATTCCACCAGTATTCCTTTTTAGTATGACTGGCTATAGCTTCTACCATACAAGACACTTTACTAAAGGCATCATGCAGTGGGACTGAACCCGGAACCATGTGGTTGATTAGCAAGCTTATTACCACACAGCCACTCATCTCTCTCTCTCTCTCTCTCTCTCT
>NW_026385483.1:5145-5572 GCF_001194135.2 Octopus bimaculoides | reverse complement strand
CTAACGCCAACCACTCTGAGAGTGTAGTGGGTGCTTTTATGTGCCACCGGCATGAAGGCCAGTCAGGCGGTACTGGCAATGGCCACGCTCAAAATGGTGTATTTTATGTGCCACCCGAACAAGAGCCAATATATACGATGGGCTTCTTTCAGTTTCCGTCTACCAAATCCACTCACAAGGCTTTGGTCGGCCCAAGGTGCCACGCAGTGGGACTGAACCTGGAAACCATGTGGTTGGTAAGCAAGGTACTTACCACACAGCCACTCCTGCGCCTATACAATCTGTCATCTATACAATTTGAAGTTTTTTTTGTGGGAAAATTGCATTAAAAAAATATTCAATTTTCTCAAAGTTATGAGAAAACAAAACTGACTCATGTGAATTTTCTGAAACTCCTCTTCCCACCAAATGACTGAAACAAGTAATA
>NW_026385483.1:2753-4191 GCF_001194135.2 Octopus bimaculoides | reverse complement strand
GTGTAGCCATCTGGTTTCACCAGTCCTCAGTCAAATCGTCCAACCCATGCTAGCATGGAAAGCGGACGTCAAATGAGGAGGATGATGATGATGATGATGGTATCGTAATTGCTCGAAATGTGAAGTAGCAAAAAAAGATTGTATTCCATGTTTTCGTATTTCATGTTGTTTACGTTTTATGACGTCCTGTACCCATATATGCATATGTATATACATATATATGTAAGTATGTACATATATGCATGTATATATGCATATATGTATATATTATTTATATTATTATATGATTGAATGCCACTCATCCATTTCTAAGTAAGTTTATCTATCTATCTCTCTATCTATGTATATGTGTGTGTGTATGTGTGTGTGTGGCCATACATACATACATATATACATGCATACATACATTCATACATACATATATATACATATATATTATGCATACATACATACATACATACACACATACATACATGCATGCATACACAAATACATACATCATGTTTATTCAGACATAGTATATCTAGGACTACATTATCTAATGTGTCCTTTCTTGTTCTGGTTGCTGTTTAGTCCCAGGTCAGTTCTGATCCAGCAGACCTATGATCACAGATGTTCTCATTGTGACCATCCTGTCTTTTATCTTGACATAGTGTATCTAGGACTACATTCTTTAATGTGTCCTTCCTTGTTCTTGTTGTTTAGCCACAGGTCATCCTCATTCAAGCAGACCAATGATCAAAGACGTTCCAGCTGTGACCATCCTGTCTTTTATTCAGACATAGGGTATCTAGGACTACATTATCTCATGTGTCCTTTCTTGTTGTTTAAAACTGAGTCAGTCCTGATCTAGAAAACCAATTACCAAAAGAGTTCCAACCATGGCCACACTGTCTTACATCCTGACATAGTACACCTTGGACTACATCATCTAATGTATCCTTTCCTTTTTTTTTCCATTCTTATAAACAGTATGATGTTATGTAATCTTATTTGAGATAGATATAGCTGATATTTCTAGCAGATCGTATCAAGTTACCATCATCCTGGTATCAACAGTTTTTCCCACGCTTACCCAGACGGTAGCTATTTGTTGGGCCCAATGAGTCAGGTGGTGAGTTCAAACTCCTGTCTCTCCCTAATGAGTCACACGTGTATCTACACACCAAGGTGTGTGAGTTTGTATGTGTATGTGTGTGTGGATGTGAGTGGATGTGTGTATGTGCATGCATGCGTATGTGTGTGGATGTGGGTATACGTGTGTGTGTGTGTGTGTATGTATATATGTGTGTATGTAACTATGTGTGTCTATGTATGTATGTGTATGAATATATGTATGTATGCGTCTGTATATCATCATCATATGTGTATATGTGTATGTATATATGTGGGTATGTGTATATATGTGTGTGTGTGTATATATATGTGTGTGTGTATA
>NW_026385483.1:0-2702 GCF_001194135.2 Octopus bimaculoides | reverse complement strand
GTATGTCTGTATATATCTGTGGGTATGTCTGTATAGATATGTGTGTGTGTGTTTGTGTGTGCGTTCATGTATGTGTGTATCATCATCATCATCGTTTAACGTCCGCTTTCCATGCTAGCATGGGTTGGACGATTTGACTGAGGACTGGTGAAACCAGATGGCTACACCAAGCTCCAATCTGATTTGGCAGAGTTTCTATAACTGGATGCCCTTCCTAACACCAACCACTCAGAGAGTGTAGTGGGTGCTTTTACATGCCACCGGCACGAGGGCCAGTCAGGCGGTACTGGCAACGGCCACGCTCGAAATGGTGTATTTTACGTACCACCTGCACAGGAGCCAGTCCATCGGCAGTGTGTGTTTATTTGATACAGTGACAAATGTGAGTATGTATGCATAAAGCTCGCCATTTTAACACCATTGTCGAGATCCAGAGGGAATCACAGAAGGTCCTCGACTCACAGAAATCGACTTCCAAGCCAGATTCCAAAAGTGGCAAGAATGCGGGGACCAATGTATTACTGCGCAAGGGGACTATTTCCAAAGAGATAATATTAAAACGTAGGTAAATAAGTTGTTTTCTTATTAAACGTAATTAGTCAGGGACTCTTTTGATACCACCTTGTACACATTCTTTCATTTAAAACAATACGCTGGGACCAATGTATTACTGCGCAAGGGGACTATTTCCAAGGAGATGATGTCAAAACTAGGTAAATACCATATTTTAATGTGTATAAGGAACCCTTTGTTGTCAAAAATTAGGTTTTAAAAAATGGGTATTTTTATACATGGATAGTATTATAATCCCTTACAAAACCCTTTTTCTAAATTTTAAGCCCCGAAAAATTAAGGGTTTCCTTATACATGTTAAAATACGGTGTTATTTTTTTTATTAAACATGACTTTTTGTTACTACTTGTACATGTATGAGCCAATGAAGAAGACTTGTACATGGTAGCAAGTCTTGTTAAAAATAGCAACTAAATCTCATTCAATCACACCCTTTTTGCTTGTTACGTGTGTGATTCATTGAGGGAAACCTCTAAATTGTTGCTACAATGGTAAAAATAGCAGCCTACTTATATCCTACTGTCTCAGATTGGATATAAGCATGTATGAGTCAACATGATAGCTAGACCCAGTAGAAATAAAACCCTATCTTCTTATCTAAGAGGTAAGGAGGGAGAGACCTTGTGGTTGCTACACCTGGAAGAAATAGCAGCCTAATATCCTTCAGAAGACACCCTACTGTCTTATGTATATACAGATGTAAGTACAAAGCAATGGGGAAGACCTCTACATGGTAGCTAGAGATGGTAGAAATAACAGCCAAATCTCCCTCAAATCATACCTTTCTGTCTTATGTATGTATGTATGGGCCAATGAAGGAGACCTCTACATGGTAGATAGATCTAGTAGAAATAACAACCAAATCTTCCTCAAATCACACCCTACTGTCACATCGGAAGCTCCAATATGAACATTTCAGAGTGTTTGAGTGTCAATCTGAGGACATGTGCCGAGAGTGATAAAAATCAAACATCCAATCAACATCATGGTGTTTGGAGTGATCACTAATGATGGCCACGTTATGCCTCCATTCATCTTCCCACACAGCCTCAGACTCAACACGGAGGCTTACATCAAGTGCCTGGAGGAGGTAGTGCTGCCCTGGGCCAAGAGGGTGGCTACTAGAAGACCCTACGTCTGGCAACAGGTCTCTGCATCATGCCATGCAAGCAAGAGAACCCAGTCATGGCTGTCAGACAACTTCTACGACCACATCACCCCTAACATCTGGCCACCTAACTCCCCAGACTGCAACCCCCTTGATTATTATGTATGGGGCACAGTTGAGCGAGAGACCAACAAATGTCCTTGTAACACCAAAGATGAACTGCAGGCAAGGATTATGGCAGCATTCACCAACTGAATCAAGGAGACTGTCCAGAAACGTTGCAGGAGATTCCGAAGTCGTCTGGAGGCCATGGTTGAAGCCAATGACGATTTTATTGAATAAATTTACTCTTTAGTATTTCAAGATAGTTTTATGTAATTTTGGTAAATATATTTATTAAAATGAGACGTCAGGGTTACTTCCATTTTGGCGTAATTTAGACAACAGTTTATTCAATGTACCCTGTATCTATCTATCTGTCTATCTATCTATCTATGTATCTATATATATATATATTCTTAGGTTACAGACTGCATGTTTATTACTAGTGGCATACACAGGCACACATGCTTGTGTGCATGTGTACATTTTGTAGTGTTGGCTTCTTGTTGTTTAGCTTGTGGTCAGTTCTGGTCAGGCACACCCGTTACTGAAATTATTTCCTGTCATGTTCTTTGTGGTTTTGAGGAATATTCCGAAAGTATTAATTTCTATTTCAAGCAAAATAATTGACTCACTATTGACACACTTCCTCAAGTGTTTATGGTGTGCTATGTGTGTGTGTGTGTGTGTGTGTTTGTGTGTGTGTGTGCGCCTGTATATACTGTAATGCTCGGTATATATGTACCACGTGCATTATATATATATATATATATATATATACATGTATAGATCATCACCATCATCGTTTAACGTCCGCTTTCCATGCTAGCATGGGTTGGACGATTTGACGGAGGACTGGTAAGCCAGAAGGCTGCACCAGGCTCCAATCTGATCTGGTGGAGTTTCTACAGCTGGATGC
>NW_026385482.1:112-216 GCF_001194135.2 Octopus bimaculoides | reverse complement strand
TTCTTTTTCATGGTTATTTGCCAAATTTTGTGAGATTGTGTTTTCTGAAATCGCTTGTGACTTCGATGAATTCTATGATAAATATAATGTTTACAACACCCATC
>NW_026385482.1:0-102 GCF_001194135.2 Octopus bimaculoides | reverse complement strand
AAATATAATGTTTACAACACCCATCTAGCTTATATTAACCATCTAGACTTAATAACGATTAGTAGTTTTGCAAAAATGAAAACTACCTAAAAGTGTCTAAAA
>NW_026385481.1:0-532 GCF_001194135.2 Octopus bimaculoides | reverse complement strand
TATATATATATATATGTAAATTCTTATGTATGTATGTATGTATGCATTTATGTATGTATTTATGTATGTATGCATGTATGTGGTTTTCACAATGTGACCAGATATATATTGTTGTTGTCGTTGTTTGTTCCTTCTCGAGCCATGCCTGGCTCATAAGGGCCAGTTTCTCGGTTTCATTGGCGTATACGTTTCCCAACTGGACGGGACACGAAATTCTTTTTTTCCCACGAGAGTTCCGGACCCCAGTAATGAACTCATTTGCAGACAGCCAATCAGAACTCATCTTGGCCTTGTTGTCAAGTTAACAAACACACTCTCCCAAATAAACTCAAGACGGTAATTAGATAGATTTGCATCTATACCGATTATCGGATTTTGTCAGGGCCCCATATGGTAAAGATGTCGGTGGGAAAAATGTGGGTAAAGGGTGATGTGCAGGCAACCCTCTTCCCTTACTGCTTTACAAGGCGGCCATGGTTGAAACAAGAACAAAAACAACAAGCATTATTAAAAGAGAAAAGAAGCATGGTAA
>NW_026385480.1:0-236 GCF_001194135.2 Octopus bimaculoides | reverse complement strand
TTTTTATTTAATATTATTAATTATTATCATTTATTGTTATTTTTATTATTTATTATTATTAATTATTATTATCATTATTATTATTAATTATTTTTATTAATATTATTATCTATTTTTATTAATTATTATTTTCATTTATTATAATTATTTAATTATTATTATTATTTATTATTATTTTTATTATTTATTATTATTATTAATTATTGTTAATTATTTAGTATTATTATTATTATTAT
>NW_026385479.1:0-268 GCF_001194135.2 Octopus bimaculoides | reverse complement strand
GGACCAGTGAAACTGGAGAATATTTGGGCCTCAATGTAGCCAACGAACAGGGGCCCATTCTCGTTCCCATGGCCACTTTCCAGATCTCTTGGTAACACTCTGTGTCACGCTGAATTTCCCCGAGAAATTCGTTAAGGGTACACGTGTCTGTGGAGTGCTCAGCCGCTTGCACGTTAATTTCACGAGTAGGCTATTCCATTGATCGGATCAACTGGAATCCTCGTTGTCGTAACTGTGGCAGTGCCACGATGTATATATATATATATAT
>NW_026385478.1:0-464 GCF_001194135.2 Octopus bimaculoides | reverse complement strand
TAAGTATTATTATTTCATTCATGTTTTCGTATTCTATTCTCTATTTTAACTTAGTATTTTCGCACGACCTCTTGCTTAAAATGCTATAGCTATTAGATAACGTCTTAGTTTCAGTTTGAATTACGGAGAAATATGGATAAGTACTGTTTTTACTTTGCTAAAGATTTTCTACTATTTGAAAATAATATGTATTCTTGTTTTTTATATTATTCATTTGGTTCTTTATAGATTATTCTTAATAGATAACTTATTTAACACTAAATTATTTATAAGTTATAGTTTCATTTCTACATAATATTAGAACTTCGATTTGAATAGTGTTGTTATATTTTCGATTATTTTTGATTGATAATATTTGATTAATAATTAGTCTTTATTGGTTATAATATCGTTAAAGGTTTTTTTTATTAAAACTATATATAAAGTTTAATCTTTTATTCTTAATAATTTTTTTCTTTCCTAAT
>NW_026385477.1:0-247 GCF_001194135.2 Octopus bimaculoides | reverse complement strand
GCTGAGTGACAGAAATACAGTGAGAGCCACTTATTCTAATCACGTATAATGTTAATAGGTTATTGTCATGAAATTTAGTCTTTTTACGGAAATCCTAGGTTGATTAAGTTAATTGTAAAGACAGGGTTATTGATATCGAATGACATTTGTCAATAAGGAATCAAAATAGGCGTCTTCAAATGTAAGGTTCACTAAAGCGCCATTAGCTACTTCGCCTTTGGCTCTTATGCTTCCTCTCCGGTAAACA
>NW_026385476.1:0-526 GCF_001194135.2 Octopus bimaculoides | reverse complement strand
CGTACATATACTCTTCCTCTTCTTTCATTTCTTCGATGCACTGATTTACGATCCTTGATTGAAGAAGAAGAAGAAAAAAGAAAGAAATGAAAAAAGAAAGAAACGAAAAAGTCTACCTCAGCTTGATTTTGAACTCAGAGCAAACAAAACGAGAAGAAGCATGCAAGACAGACAATCCAACATGGCTCAGTGGTTAGAGCTTCGAGCTTACGATCGTGAGGTTGTGAGTTCGAATCCCGGACCGGGCTGCGTATTGTGCTCTTGAGCAAGACTCTTTATTTCATGTTGTTCCAGTTCACTCAGCTGTAGAAATGAATTGCGACGTCACAAGTGCCAAGCTGTATCGGCCCCTTTGCCTTTCCCTTGGATAACACTAGTGGCGTTGAGAGGGGGGGTATGCATGGGCGACTGCTGGTCTTCCATGAATAACCTTGCCCAGACTTGTACTTTGGAGGGGAACTTTCTAGATGCAATTCTCTGGTCGTTCATGTCCGAAGGGACGCTTACCCTTTACCCTTTATATATA
>NW_026385475.1:0-484 GCF_001194135.2 Octopus bimaculoides | reverse complement strand
TACGTACGTACATACATACATACATGCATACATACATACATACATACATAGTGGAAGTCAACTCGTCACCAAGTAAGACCACTTCTTAAACTTGTATAAGCGTTCCCTGAGTCCAACAAGTTTCTGTACATGAATTTGGTCTGAGTGGATAAAATGTACAGCACTGATGAACCTACTTTTCAGCGCAATCGGAACTGGCGCACCAGTGGCACACCAGCGGTGATGACTACCAGGAACCAACTACACTATTTACATTATCTATATTTGACGGATATTCGTCCTCATCTTGTTTGTTGTTAACACAACGTTTCGGCTGATATACCCTCCAGCCTTCGTCAGGTGTCTTGGGGAAATTTCGAACCTGGGTTCTCATTCCTATCGATGTTACTATTATCATTATTATTATATTATTAATCAGGTCGCTGCCGTGAATGGAACTCGTAACCTTGGGGTTAGTAGCCCGCGCTCTTAACCACTACGCCAT
>NW_026385474.1:0-235 GCF_001194135.2 Octopus bimaculoides | reverse complement strand
TTTTTGATTTTGCTATTGTATGATACTAGATTTTGCTTTTGGGTGTTTTGGAAGAATCTGCTAATAATTGTATAACTTGAACTAATCTTACAACTTTGATAATCTACCTCTGGGGTTGATATACCATCAAATCTTTTCTGATAGTCCAGCCTCCCTTTAGACAAGTTTCTGTGGTTCTTTATTGTCCTTTCCTGTTCGTTGATTACTTGTCGCAGATAAAATCTTGGCCATTTTA
>NW_026385473.1:0-403 GCF_001194135.2 Octopus bimaculoides | reverse complement strand
ATGACCGTGAGTCCACTGCCCTAACCACTGGGCCATTGTGCCTCCACACATGTGCATATAAACACATATATACACACAGGCGTACATATATGTGTATATGTTCACCTACACAAACACACTCACGTAATGTAAATAGGGATAAATATAACAAGATTAGGTTTTTAATTGTTGCTACTGATAATTCTGTTATGTATTAATTGCTCTTTAATTACATTTGTGTGTGTATATATACATAGATGCATACATGTGCATATGTGTATGTGAAAGGCTTTCCTACTGTTTCACAAGTTTCACTCATAATGAATAAAGTCAGCCCAAGGATATAATGGAAGACACTTGCCTTGCAGTGGGAAAAACAAGTGGTAAAATGGACTTCTGAACCACTGGACCATGAATGAATATA
>NW_026385472.1:0-216 GCF_001194135.2 Octopus bimaculoides | reverse complement strand
TGGTAAGTAGCTTGCTTTCCAACCACATGGTTCCGGGGTCAGTCCCACTGTGTGTCTTCTACTATAGCCTCATGCTGACCAAAGTCTTGTGAGTGGATTTGGTAAAGGGAAACTGAAAGAAGCTCGTTGTATATGTGTGTCTGTCCGTCTGTCTGTCTGTGTCTGTGTTTGTCCCTCCAACATCGCGTGACGACCGATGGTAGTGTGTTTATATCC
>NW_026385471.1:0-369 GCF_001194135.2 Octopus bimaculoides | reverse complement strand
TTCGACTGGTTTCCGAACGATATCCGTGAACGTAGTTTTATTTAATGATCGTCGTGTTAGGATCGCAGCAGGGGTCACACCAGATGACGGTGATGTTGGTGATGATGATGATGACGATGATGATGACGATGATGATGATAATAATGATGATGATGATGATGATAATGATGATGACGATGATGATGACGATGATGATGACGATGACGATGATGATGACGAGGACGATGACGATGACGATGATGCTGACGAGGACGATGACGATGGTGATGATGATGGTGATGATGATGACGATGATGATGACGATGATGATGACGAGGACGATGACGATGATGATGATAATAATGATGATGATGATGATGATGATGACGA
>NW_026385470.1:1714-2001 GCF_001194135.2 Octopus bimaculoides | reverse complement strand
TATACATATGTGTGAGCCTGCGTATGTATGTATATATGTATTTCTCATACCGAGTGAATTGACAGTATGATTTAACGAAGGACTTATCTAAAATAACCAGCCTGAGGAAACGCATCTTACGCCCTCAATGGATGATTGTGAGTACACAATGTAATTATTATATCATATTATCAATGTGTAACGATGGGTTGAAACATTAGTAACGTTTTTAAATCATGTCGTTCAATCAATTTTCTATTATTCATCTCTTTCTTTTTCTCTGTGTGTGTGAGTATATATATATATAT
>NW_026385470.1:0-665 GCF_001194135.2 Octopus bimaculoides | reverse complement strand
TATATATATATATATATATATATATATATATATCTTAGACAAAAGAGATAACAAAGCCAAGGCTGCGAGAGGAGTTTTCAGGGCATTGTTAAGGAAAGAGATATAGATATAGTCTTACAGCTGTTTCTGGGATATTATGAATATCCCTTCATCAGAGACGATGTGAGATGGTTAAATAGAGGTGAATGCTTGAGTTCAAAATAAGGAATTAATGTGGAAAAGGAGGAGTTAGGGAATATAGAGGGAAATAAGAGAATAAAAGTAGAAATAAAATATAATATATAAGAAAAATATAAAAATAAAAAATAAAAATATAAGACATTGTAGTTGCTGTTCCATTATTCGAGTAAAGTGGTATATAGAAATGGTAAAAAAGTTTCCTGTACATGGTATGTAAGTTCCAACAGTAGTTCATGTTTGGTCATTCCTAAGTATGGAGACGTGGATTCTGTGTTGCTCATTCGAAGGGGTTTCACACACGCGTACACACACATATATGGGTGGATAAACGAAAAAAAAGAGCACTTAATACATTTATTAGGAGTTACATGTATTACTCATTCCGTGCTACTTCAAGTTTCTTGTCGGGCTGGTAAGAATTCGAATCATACTGTTTTGAGTAACACACACACACACACACACACACACACACACACACACACACA
>NW_026385469.1:0-525 GCF_001194135.2 Octopus bimaculoides | reverse complement strand
TATTCTCATGCATATAGTTGCATATCTAGACACGTTCATATATATTTAAACGATGTATGTATGCATGTATATATGTATATATGCATGCATACATCTCTGTGTGTATATTATACACGTATATATATCATTGTTTGTATATTTATGTATATGTGTGGATGTGTGTGCGCGCGTGTGTGCGTTGGGATGCCTCCGCGTATACAATATTGGTTTTTGTATCATAGCTGTATATTAAGAGGTGGCAGTCGACCAAGCACCGGCTACAGAATCTTTGTAACGCAAGCACCAAAACAGCCCTCTCTTTCCGCTCACTCACCTGACATCTGCACGCAACCTTTCCATAAATGGGTGTGGCATGGTAGGATTTCAAAGCTAACCTGGGGATTGAGTTTATGGCAACATCAATGTTGAGCAGGCCTGGACATTTTATGTGGCCATACACAGGATTTATGGATAAGCTGATGTCAATTAGGTAATAAATATATGTGTACGCATACGAGGAAATGCTAAGTAGATATATATATATAT
>NW_026385468.1:428-559 GCF_001194135.2 Octopus bimaculoides | reverse complement strand
GATTGGTCAGTTTAATGTATAATATATATGCGTATGTGGGGTGTGTGTGTCTGTGTGTGTATAGATAGATAGATTCATTGGTAGACAGACAGATAGATGTACATAAAAACATATGCAAATAGTTGAATACT
>NW_026385468.1:0-131 GCF_001194135.2 Octopus bimaculoides | reverse complement strand
AGAGGGAGGATGTATCTGAGAAGCTGAGACATTAATTAAACAAGTCAAATAAATATATACAAATAGTTTGGTGTTGATTAACATTTTGTTGGCACTCCGTCGCTTACGACGTCGAGGGTTCCTATTGAACC
>NW_026385467.1:0-248 GCF_001194135.2 Octopus bimaculoides | reverse complement strand
ATATATATATATATATATATATATATGCACACACACACACACACATATCTATATGCATATATGTGTTTGTGTATGTATGTATCTGTACGTAGATATATATGTATATGTGTGTATGTATATATATATATGCATGTGTATATAATATATTTATATATAATATATATATATATATCATATATCTTATATATATATGATATAACTTATACATAGCATATATATATATATATATATATATATATATATATATA
>NW_026385466.1:0-268 GCF_001194135.2 Octopus bimaculoides | reverse complement strand
GGTGAGTAAAATATAAATGAGTAACAAAGATGTATGAGTGTCAATTCATTGTAATGAAGTGACACTTATACATCTTTATTACTCATATTTTATATAAATTTTATATAAATGATATATAAATGATATATAAGATTCAGTTGAATTAGGTACTTAAATTGAGGCACCAAGCCAGTTCGGTATAGTCCGCACAGCTCGAAGTTAGGTGAATAAGAAGCAAGTAAGTAACAAGGATGTCCAGGTATCAGTGCATTACGGCCGTTTCAAGCGG
>NW_026385465.1:0-352 GCF_001194135.2 Octopus bimaculoides | reverse complement strand
GTGGGTGTATATGTGTGTGTGGGTGTGTATATATATATATATAGCTACATAAATTAGGAGGTGAACCTAGCTTGATATTAACATATAGGCAGGAAGACATACACTAGCAGGAAGACATACACTAGAAAATGGGTAGCAATGCAGGCACGGCCCCTTTATCAAAACTAATAGAAGTGTCTATGCGTATAGGTATATGTATATGTGTGTGCACATGTAGATGCACCTACATGTTGTTGTCGTTGGTATTGTTATTGTTGCCGTTGGTCTTCTATTACTAGGGATACTCCTCCTGTGTGTATGCGCATGCATATCTATTTGCTTGTGAGTGCACGCGTGGATGTGTGTACGTGCA
>NW_026385464.1:0-327 GCF_001194135.2 Octopus bimaculoides | reverse complement strand
ACATAATTAAGGGATCAGCAAATATTTGCTTCACCACATACCAAAGTTCATATAGATATGCATACATAGATACACATGTAAAGACATCCATATCTATGCTATGTGTATACATAGCATACATACATATACATACACACACACACACACACGTGTTTGAATTGTAAGAAGTCAAAATTCTCTGGTTGCCACCTTATCCATGAATAAAGTACATAATAATAATAACTATGCACATTTTATCCACACACACACACACACAGATATATATATATACATACCGCACACTCATACATACATACATTCATTCATATATATATATATATATATATA
>NW_026385463.1:854-2105 GCF_001194135.2 Octopus bimaculoides | reverse complement strand
ACAGGTTCCCAATAGCTTGCACAGAATCATGAAAAATTAATATCGCAATGAGCTACGAAGCATCTATATAACAAGTAACTGTTTTATGTATTCAAGATAGTCAACAAATAGAAAATAGAGGCTGTAATAATTGATAGCGATGAAGAAAATAGAAAAGCATCAGAAATCGTGAAACAGCTAAAATCTAAACTAAAATTAGGACTACAGTGTGCCATGATAAACTCATCACCTATGTGGCCAGTACTGCTGAAAGCTGAACAGGGTGGAAATAGACAAAGACAAATCGTAACACCGGTTGAGAAGTATAAGATTCAAAGATTGAAGTTTTGTTGATTGTAGCACAGAATTAAAACTTCCCGATAAGACACAACCAAAGACATGTAAAGAAGTAGAAAAAAGTTATTGTAAAACATATGGAGATTAGGAAGAAGCCATTAATAGCATTGCTTTTGGCTGCCCGGATTTAGCGAAGGAAAAATATACTCTTAGACATGACATGTTTGGGACTTTATACACAGGAAGTTGTGCCAGTATTATGAAATACCAACAGAAAAGAGAGAGTTTTGGCATACACAGGGATATGTCTCCGACAAGAGCAAAGCAACCATATTCTAGGATCAACCAATACACAGAAAGAGACCAAGGCAAATCGACCAGATATTGTTTTAAGGATCGCCAAGACAAAAAGTGTCGCCTAACAGATCTATTAGTCCCAACAGATGACAATATATCTCTGGTAGAAATGAAAAAGCTGTCGAAATAAAATGGTCTGGAAACAGAGATAATTCGAATGTGGAGCCTGAAACCAGAAACAATTCCTATCATAATTAGCGCTTCGGGAGTGTTCAAAAACATGATAAACAAAACCCAAGGAATTACGAATACAGTTTAAAAGAAAAACATAGAGGAAATAGCACCGCAAGGCACCTCACACGTTCTACGTAGAGCACTTTCAATACAGTAAAAAAATAACAACACCAAAAACACAGCACACGACGTTATCCAAGCACATACCCAGAGATGCGATAAGTAATGCAATGAAAACACGCAATAAGAATAATCTATTGAGTAATAATAATAATAATAATAATAATAATAATAATAATAATAATAATAATAATAAATGACTAAATAGATAAATAAATAGTATAACTAAGATAAAACTTAGCAATATAATCTGGCTTTCACTTTTATAGCAGGTTTATTTATGGCCGTTATCACACTGAAAAACAAAACGTATTCCCCGTAAAA
>NW_026385463.1:0-681 GCF_001194135.2 Octopus bimaculoides | reverse complement strand
TAACATCTTCCCTTTGTTCTGAAATTTTCAGATTTAAACTTATCGCTCTTTTGCATGTTCTCCATAACTCTGAGTTCCATTCTTTTTGTATTCTGTTCTCTGTAAAGGCAAAGTCGACCTCGGCGAAAATTTGAACTCAGAACGAAGCGGCAGACGAAATACCGCTAAGCATTTCACCCGTTGTGCTAACGTTTCTGACATCTCGCCGCCTTAGGGAGGCCTCATGTTGTGGAATGTGAGGCCTTGCTTAAAATATTTGAACAGCAACCAAGTACAAACGCTAGTACATTTTCGGCAGAACTTGGTCCTTCACAAAGCACTATCAACCGACACCTCCATAAGCTTGGCCTCGTGAACAGACGCTGTCGACCTAACCAATGGCCAGGCTCAATGTCGTACGAGCATTTACAAAAAGCTGCTGACATACTCTGGAGATGGGGTCGAATTGTAATTGGGCATGGAAACTGAACCTATTTTCGTAACCCCAACAAAAGAAATTAGTGGCTTCGTTCTGTCCAGGCTTCAAAACTCATTGTCAAAAAAAATAGAGGGGCGGTATAAACCGAAGGTCATACTGTGTATGCGATGGAATGTATGTATGTGTGTATGTATACATGTATGTATGTATGTCTAAAAATCGGAATGCAACGTTTTAAATACATGAAACGCATGATATTCTAC
>NW_026385462.1:0-206 GCF_001194135.2 Octopus bimaculoides | reverse complement strand
AGTAAAAGAAAACGCCATACCTTTATCTAAACCAAAGCGAATGGTACCTTTCGCAACGTTAGAACAAATAAACTAAGAATTAGAGAGACTAGAAAAAAGTTTGAGTTATCTAAAAAGTGGAATATTCTGAATGGGCATCACCAACTGTTTACGTTTAGAAAAAGAATAATAAAATCAGAGTGTGTGCTGATTTTTCCACTGGTTTA
>NW_026385461.1:0-789 GCF_001194135.2 Octopus bimaculoides | reverse complement strand
CTTTAGCCGAACCGCTAAGTTACGGGGACGTAAACACACCAGCATCAGTTACATTGACCTCAGTGATCAACTGGTATTTATTTAATATCAACCCCGAAAGGATGAAAGGCCAAAGTTGAACATGGCAGAATTTGAACTCTGTTGCTGGGCATTTTATGCATAGAGGGCCAACAATTTTGCCAGCTCACCACTTTAATCTGATGGAACTTATTATTCTTTTCGAATTTTTTGCACAAGGCCAGCAATTTCAGGAGAGAGGCGTAAATAAATAAATAAATAAATAAATTACATCAATCCCAGTGCTCAACTTGTACTTATTTTATCAATCTCCAAAGGATGACAGGCAAAGTCAGTCTCAGCAGGATTTGAACTCACAACATATACACAGACAAAATGCTGTTTAGCATTTTGTCTGGCATGCCAATGATTTTGTCGGCTCACCGCCTTAATCTGATAGAAGAAGAGATTAAGAGTAAATACCTAAATCACTGAACGTATGATCTAGACAATGATACTACATTTATCATCACTAGCTATTTTTATCAGTTTGGATCTCGTTGAAGCTGCTTTTTAAATTCGAGATTTTTCTGCTGTCTCCCCTTGAAATGCTTGGCTTATCCTTTCTGTTCTTTTTATTGTTGATTTTTGTTTTTAGTGAGAATTTATCTCTGATCACTCTTTAAGACAGAAGGAAAATGATGATGTAGTCATAAGTGCAAGCACGGCCCCGTGGATAGGTGCAGAGACGTTAGCACGCCGGGCGAAATGCTTAGCAGTATTTCGTCTGCC
>NW_026385460.1:119-225 GCF_001194135.2 Octopus bimaculoides | reverse complement strand
ACTAGGGATAGAAGAATGGTTTGTGAGAGCTGTGCGAGCCATGTACAGAGGCGCTATCAGTAAGGTGAAGGTTGGCAATGAGTACAGTGAAGAATTCCGGGTAGAG
>NW_026385460.1:0-109 GCF_001194135.2 Octopus bimaculoides | reverse complement strand
AGTGAAGAATTCCGGGTAGAGGTAGGGGTCCACCAAGGTTCTGTCCTCAGACCCCCTCCTATTTATCATAATCCTCCAGACGATAACAGAGGAATTCAAGAGGGGATGC
>NW_026385459.1:0-292 GCF_001194135.2 Octopus bimaculoides | reverse complement strand
CAAGGTGCCACGCAGTGGGACTGAATCCGCAACCATGTGGTTCGTGAGCAAGCTACTTACCACACAATATATATATCAAAATTAGTATTTACACCGCTGAAACGTTATGGAATAGATGGATTTTTATCGACATATTCCCATTTAGAAAACTAGTAATTTTATTTGTGTATCTAGACCACTTGGCGTGTAGTAAGGCATTTTCTCGCTCTTTGAACAGCACTCAAAATGTAGGCATTTCTATTCCAACCGATAACTTATGATATTGTTATATATATATATATACATATATATA
>NW_026385458.1:0-848 GCF_001194135.2 Octopus bimaculoides | reverse complement strand
TGTCCAAACCAGCGCAATCGTCTCTCTTGCACACCACTACTGATGCTTATATATATATATATTAGTGGGGTGAAGTTGGGACATGCTAGTTATGCACTGCATGTCCGTTGATTTTTATATAACACAAAAATCAGTTTAAAAACGTAATGTATTCATAACCACATTGAAAAGTTGTCGAAATCATTGCAAACTGAGCTAATATAGTTACTTTGTTACAAACGAAAGCTTTCCAGATTCAATACTTCGCTGTGTTGCCCTTTTTAGCTTCCACTAGGCATGCTTAAAAGAAGAACGCATGTGAAGCCTTTTGTTACCCCCCACTTCTTATCTTGCAATAACATTTTAATACCTGAAAGATTTGTTTTTTTATTTCAGTAAAATAACTATGAAAGGCATGTTTTGGCTTCCTCTCCCCTTATGTCAGTTCTTTGTCAACAATTCCTTGATATTGATGTCGTCAACACGACAGGTTAAACTGGTTCAATGGGTTTGACTTTTTGATCTGTAAAAATTCTGACTACAATGTATTGACAATTGCATAATTCTTAATTAGTCAGCTCAAATGTTGCAGTGACTTTGGAATATTTATTTTGCTCTGTTGTAAGTTTTGAAAGTGTTATCATCAACCATCCTCTCTGTATTAAGCAAAAAATTCTGAAATCAGAAATATAATATAACTAATGAAGCTTTTGTTGATTTACTAAAATTATCTTTCCATTTTGTTGAAACTGATTTACAATTTACAAAAGCAGGAAAATGAGGTATGCAGCTGAAAGTGTTCTTTACTGCAAAATGAAACTTGGAAGTTACAGAAATAACAGCCAAATACCCAAGAAACTGTTTTTTTT
>NW_026385457.1:0-541 GCF_001194135.2 Octopus bimaculoides | reverse complement strand
CATGGTTATTAGTCATGCGAGGGTTTGTACAACAACAGCAGATACGGTTCTGTCAACCAGACCATAGTTAAGAATTTCCAACTAAACATATTCTATGGCTTCTCGAGAGTATTGTGGATGGCACAATAGCATTAAGATTTGAAATTTAAAATTCAGAATTCTAATATAACTTCAGATGCCTTCATTGTTCTATTTTCCCAGCAAATAAACTCAGAGATATTCTTTGTTTTTAGCAAAAACCACATCTTATTTTTTAGTTTTACTGGAACAGAGAATGATAGATAAGCTTTCGCTAGTAATTCTCTCGGTTATCAAAATTCTAAGTATCGTCATCGTTATTGTAGTTGTCATCGTCAGCATCTTTGTTGCTATCATCTCCGACTTGGGGGTCCTCCGACCTGGCAATCCTTCTCTTCTTCTTCCCTCTTTTGTCGTCGTCGTCGTCGTCATCGTCATCGTCGTCATAATCATTATCATCGGTGTCGTCGTTGTTCTCCCTCCTCCTTCTCCCTCCTCCTTCTCCCTCCTCCTTCTCCCTCCT
>NW_026385456.1:0-318 GCF_001194135.2 Octopus bimaculoides | reverse complement strand
TTGTATGTATGCATGTCATTATTCACTTTTATTTCAAGATTTCTTGCAAATAGAGAAAGAGCCTGTTTCTAACTTAGATCCAAGGCACTTTCACTGGAATTCCAACAACATCACCAAGGTAGTTTTGTATGTATGTATATGTGCAGATTTGTATGTTTTGTTTTATGTATGTACTCTCATGCATATAGTTGCATGTCTAGACATGCTCATGTATGTATATACGTATGTGTAGATAGATAGATAGATAGAGAGATAGATAGATAAATGTGCATGAGTACGTCTTTAAGTGTCTGCCTATATATTCTCTATGAAGCTGCA
>NW_026385455.1:0-216 GCF_001194135.2 Octopus bimaculoides | reverse complement strand
TGTAAGCATTGTGATTATAGGCTGTGTGACTGTAGGTTGTGTTTCTGTATGTCGTATGACGGTATACAATGTGAATATGGACAGTGTGAGTATACACAATTTGTACTTCAGGTAGTGTGATTGTAAGCAGTGTGACTGTAGACAGTGTGACTGTTGGCAGTGTGAATATAGACAGTGTAACTGTAGGTTGTGTGACTGCAAGCAGCGTGATTATAA
>NW_026385454.1:0-726 GCF_001194135.2 Octopus bimaculoides | reverse complement strand
CTCCCATGTTCCTGCCTTTAGGCTTTCACTTCATACACACCAGCTCAATTGGATTCGTTCTCAGTCGAAAGACGCCTGTTATTTCTTGTTGTTTGTATTCATAATTGTGTACCATGTTCTCCGTTTTTTTTTTCTGTTTATTTGTTTTACTTGTCTTTGTTAGCGTACGCATTCACTAGCTTTCTTACAAAGGGGTCTAATGCTCTTAGCTTAGACTTTTTTGGGGGGCAGCCAGATCAAACCATCTCAAGTGTAACTGCCCGAAATGGTCATGACTTCTGGTTCTTGACTGGGAAAAGAAGGCCACGAATGACCCATCTCTATTTTGCCTGTCCTAATTGTTGTTTCCTTTGTCCACCCTTGTATCGTCTATCTGTCCAAACATTTTAATGCCCTCTATTGCATTTTTGCTCCATTTATACACACACACACACACACACACACACACACACATATATATATATATATATAAACATATATGGTTATGTATATGTATCTGTATCATAGATAGAGCATGTAACATATACATGTGTTGTGAATGTTTGTGTGTGCATGTGTGTATATCTGTGTATGTGTGCGTATAAATCAATATGTATAGCATTTGGGCTAATGTGGTATGTGTGTGTGTGTGTGTGTGTGTGTGTGTGTGTGAAAATATGGGTTTCCTTTAAACATAATAGAGAAAAGAGTGAATGTATATAATTGTGTATTGTAAATGCATAGGAA
>NW_026385453.1:0-224 GCF_001194135.2 Octopus bimaculoides | reverse complement strand
ATATCTCGAACGAACTACTCTTGAATAGCAAATGGCGTCTTGACTACTTAATATATTGATTTAAGTTAAAGTAATAGTAGTAGCAGCTGCAACAGCAGTTGTAATATTATTAGTAATGTTAATATAGGTAAGATGATAGATGATACAAATATGTATTAATGAATAATGTATGTATATATGTGTGTGTATATGTGTGTGTGCGTACATGTATGTATTGTGTGTAA
>NW_026385452.1:0-513 GCF_001194135.2 Octopus bimaculoides | reverse complement strand
CATGGTTTCTACAGCTGGATGCTCTTCCTAACACCAACCACTCCGAGAGTTTAACGAGTGTTTTTACGTGCCACCAGCACGGGTGCCATTTGTGTGACACTGGTATCTGCTACAACTACGATTTTACTTGGCTTGATGGGTCTTCTTCTCAAACACATTATAATGCCGTTTGTGTATATAATGTGTGTATATATGAAATGTATGTGTGTATATTATGTATATAATACGCATGTATTTTGCATGTATATATGGAATGTATGTTTATAACGTGTCTGTTTTATGTATATAATGCACATGTATTTGTGTATATGTATATAATGTGTGAATGTGTGTTTATATATGGAATGTATACATGTAGTGTATATGCATACATTGTATAGGTAGTGTAGTCTATGTATGAAGTTTGGGTCGTGTAATATAGGTATGAAATGTAAGCTGGTACTATGTGCTTGAAATATAGGTGTATTATGTATGTTGTAAGTATTGTGTTGTGTGTAGCTATGCAGTCTATGT
>NW_026385451.1:0-223 GCF_001194135.2 Octopus bimaculoides | reverse complement strand
GGATGTAGGTGTCTTCAAGATGAGGCTGGACCTCTTCCTGTCAGGTGTCCGAGATGAATCAACTTCGCGGCAGGAGGTGCAGATGAGGGCAGCTGCATCAAACTCTCTCATGCACCAAATGTCAATTTCAGAAGTAAAATTCGTGAAGTAAAATTGTGTAGCAATACCAAATGGCGGTGCCCCAGCAGGGCCACAGCTCATGAGCTGAAACTAGATAAAATGA
>NW_026385450.1:0-520 GCF_001194135.2 Octopus bimaculoides | reverse complement strand
ATATATATATATATACAAAAATATATTTTATATATGTATTTATCACAGGTGAAAATTAATTTCAACTGAAAATCAAATAATCCCAATTAATTCCACTTGACATTCAGCAATGTGTGCAATGATGAAGAGGTTGAAATGTGATAAGAAATATTGGAATACTATTCCATATAAATCCAAGAGAATGTGCACTACCACTTATGCCCACTAAATAATTTAAAACCTCAACCACAACGTTATATACATATTCCAGCAAGCAGTGTCTTGTAATGCGTGGGATATGTAATATTCTGTCACATTGCCGAGTTTCTGCATTTTTAACAAATCCTACATATCTAACACTATGCAGAAAAATATAATAGAATATTGTGCTAGTAATGAATTCGTATTTAATATGCCGATGAAATTGAAATATATCTGACTTTCTCGTCTACAAATTAGTCGGATTACTTAAGGCTTCGGAGAATTTGAAATTTATCTTAATTATTAGTACGGACCCCGTGGATTCCTTCTATGAAAACCT
>NW_026385449.1:0-329 GCF_001194135.2 Octopus bimaculoides | reverse complement strand
GTTCTTCAATCTGTTTCCTCTTCTCTATCTCAGCTATTCATAAAAACACTGACATACACACACACACACACACACACAATTATACCAAAACATATATACAGTTATAGACACACAGTTACCTGCCGTTTGATTAATGGACTGTCTCGTCAATTGTGTTCATTCAAGCTTAGATGGTCACTTCTTTTTCACAATTTATAGCAATTCATAAAGACCGGTCTCGATATCTAAATTAAGCAACCTCAGAATAAGTTGTGTATGTGTGTGTGTGTCTGTGTGAGTGAGTGAATGTGTGTTTATATATATATAAACATACATATAAACATATATAT
>NW_026385448.1:0-234 GCF_001194135.2 Octopus bimaculoides | reverse complement strand
ATATATATATATATATATCTATGCATACGTATATCTATATATATATGGATATATATAAATATGTGTATATATATATGTACATACACACACATATAGTGTTGTGTCTAGGGAGAGTCATTCTCTTTTGGTGCCTTATAATTTAACACAGTCACCGGTAAAATTTCCACTTATTTCCTTCTTAACTTTTCTAAAATTTTCGTTGCGTCTTGCAACCTTTTCAATAGTTTTGATTCA
>NW_026385447.1:0-375 GCF_001194135.2 Octopus bimaculoides | reverse complement strand
TGTCCATTTTTAATAATATATAATACTAACAGCATATAGATAAACACATAAAATATCAAATTTTGACTTGGTTTTAGAGACTGTAATATATCGTGTAAATCAATATTTGTTCCACAAATATGCTTAAGCATGTTCGAAAGAAATAATTTCCAGTATATTAACTATTTATTTGTGTTACTTTTATGTATTTATGATCACCCAAAGGAAACAAATATAAATTATAAATAATGATAATACTCAATCCAGTGTAGAAGTTTTCCACGGATTCCAACATTTCTCAATTTTGACAGTAAGATATTATAGTCAAATCTGACGAACGCTTTACTGAAGTCAAGATGTATGACATCAGAGTTGGAACCTGTTCCCAAGGCTTTA
>NW_026385446.1:0-223 GCF_001194135.2 Octopus bimaculoides | reverse complement strand
TTGTTTGAATAGAGGCCCAGGAATTGCTGTGTGGTAAGAAGATTGCTTCTAGGCAGCATGGGTTCGGATTCAGTTCCACTGCATGGCACTTTGGGCAAGCACTGGGGTTAATTTGTTAGACTAGAATCCTTCAAAGCGGTGCTGTGGCATGGCCGCAGCCCACTTACTGAAATAAGTAAAAGATATCTATCTATCTATCTATCTATCTATCTATCTATCTATC
>NW_026385445.1:0-1325 GCF_001194135.2 Octopus bimaculoides | reverse complement strand
TATAGCCTCAGGCCGACCAAAGCCTTGTGAGTGGATTTGGTAGACGGAATAGACAAAAACTGAAAGAAGCCCGTCGTATATTTGCATATATATATATATAGCAATAAGAAAATGGAGTTGAATTTGTGGTATTCTTCAACTTTCAGGCATTGTATTGTGTTAATTTACCTGTTTATTTGTTAACTAAAAGGACAATAGTAACAATATACAAACACATGCGACATATTATGTCATATCAGTAATTAAAAAAGGACATATAGTGGCAGAAAATGGGATAATGACTTACAGCTGTTTCAGTCTAGGGTGACATGCCTCTTTCTATCTATACAACTCCAGTAGGTTGAAGTAATTAATAGATGAACTAGATGAAATAGAGGTACATGGATGATTCTCTAGGCCTCTTCGGAGATTTTATAAAGCTCATAATGTTAATTTAAAATATCCAAATATAAAAATATAAAACCCTTAAAAACTCATATATATATGCATATGCTTACTTTAACATATACATAGATATACATAAATAAACATAAATACATAAATGTACATTTAAATGTACATACACAAATGTCCATACATGCACACAAATGAGTTAATTATTATTGTTATTATACATGAGGAGGACACATATATATACCCATCCACACATACATACATACACATATGTATATATAAACATTCTCATACAGTCATGTTCCTTGGTACATATGCATTAGTTACATTTGGAATGGAGGACTGCTGCATTAGTTCGTATCATTATAATTCCAACAAAAATGTCCAAACCTATATATATATATATATATATATATATATATATATATATATATATATATATATACATCAGAAACCAATGGGGTACGTATGTATCAGTTATGTTTGTAATGGAGAAATTTATACAATTAGTTCATGAAGATTCTAACAATAATATCCAAACTTCTATGTTGCTATATGAATTAATGGTAAAATATCTTTTTACCCGCACCTATTTATTGGACTTGGTAATAAAATGAAAAAAACACTAGTGTAATAATAATTGGGTATTCTTCCGGCAGTATATTGGATAGATATTATCCTTTAGTGGGTTGGATTCACAACCCCTAACTTTCTTAGATATATATATGTATGTGTGTGTATATCTTTGTGTGTCTCTGTTTGTCCCCACCAACATCGCTTGACAACCGATGCTGGTGTGTTTACGTCCCTGTAATCTAGCAGTTTTGCAAAAGAGACCGATAGAATAACTGCTAGGGTTACAAGGAATAAATCCTGGGGTCAATTTGCTCGAGTAAAGGCGGTGCTCCAGCATGACCACAGTCAAATGACTG
>NW_026385444.1:0-222 GCF_001194135.2 Octopus bimaculoides | reverse complement strand
AGATGAGAAAATAGAGAGATGACAAAGAGAAATACACAGTGACAGAGTCAGAGATATGTAGGGATGGAAATAGAAGGACAAAGGTTAGGAGGGGACAATAATGACAGATATCAGAGGCCATTCAGGGTAAATGAATGAGAATGCAGTGGAGGAGGATAATGTATGTACGTACGTACGTATGTATGTATGTACGTACATATGTATGTATGTATGTATGTATGT
>NW_026385443.1:0-411 GCF_001194135.2 Octopus bimaculoides | reverse complement strand
TCGAAGGCCTTAACTAACCATATTATCAGAACTGGATTTATAGTGTAGAGAATCACGTGTGGATCTACGTGTATGAGAAAGTCATCACAATTGATGCTTTAGTGAACTTCTTTCCTTTGCACCTATATCATGTTTCCATTGTTTCTTCCATGAATGAAGAGAAGAAAAGCAAATCAGTAAAACAGAAATGATAGAAAATGTTTAGCATTTGAAATGGCTGACACATACACGCTTATATATACACATAGGCACACTAGCAAGTAGTGAGTGCACACTCATGCACATAATGTTACATGTCCACACACATGGTCTCACACAAGAACATAAACACGTAGTTCACGTACAAGGGACACATAGGCATAGTACACGCACTTGCAAACACGTCCAATCACATACATACACACAGACGCA
>NW_026385442.1:0-244 GCF_001194135.2 Octopus bimaculoides | reverse complement strand
CGATGCTGTATTATCCTTAACGTCTTGTGTATTCCTTTCAAACTGTCCATACGTTTTCATTTCAAGAAGGTCTTTCTTCTTCTCCTCAGCTCTTGGTTAAACTCTTCCTTGCCCATAATTTCATCTGCATTTACACTCATATATTTCGCGACATATTGCAGCAAGTCTTCATCACTATTTATCAGATACTCGGCAAACGTTCTCCTTTCACTCCTTATACAATGGTCTATACTAATTAGTCCTC
>NW_026385441.1:0-305 GCF_001194135.2 Octopus bimaculoides | reverse complement strand
ATATATATATATATATATATATATATATATGTATATATGTATATATAGTGGAGAAATTGTACCAAATGTATAAATAGATGATGAGTAAAGCATTAGCACAGTTTCGTTTACCTGTTGTTATCCATAGGTAATTTCAGGAACTTCGTATGATGGCCATATAGTGGTACGTAAAACCGAATCAGAAAATGTACCCCAAGAGAAGGGTCGAAACATGTGTTGTACCCAATAAAATTTTTTCTCTTTGCATCTATTTTATTAATACTATTATATATATATATATATATATATATATATATATATATATA
>NW_026385440.1:0-207 GCF_001194135.2 Octopus bimaculoides | reverse complement strand
CAGTCCTTCCAGTATTTTCCATATGTATATTATTACATATCTCTCCCGCTGAAGTGCCTCGAGTTCTGCTGTCCGCTTGACACTGTGTGATGACCACAACTGAGAGGAATAGTCTAGGCGGCTCAGAACAAATGCCTTCCATAGAGTCAACATGACGTTTTGATCCCTTATACGGAATGTCCTCAGTATCCACCCTGCCAGTTGTCT
>NW_026385439.1:0-367 GCF_001194135.2 Octopus bimaculoides | reverse complement strand
AGCTTCTAAAGCAGCACGTCTTGATCTCCGCATAGCAGGGTAATCCCTTTAAGCAGGAGCTAGTACGCCAATTTCTGATGAATCAATTGCTGGTGATCTGTTGCTACACAGTTCTGACAGATTTCTATCAGACTGGGCTGTAGATGTTGATGCACCATTTTGCATTATGTTCAAATTAGCTTCTGGAATGTGGTGAATTGCTGTAGTCTTTTGCTGTTTTTTTTAAACCGGTTCCTTTATTTCCCCAGCAAACTCTTTTCTTTGGAGGCATAATCTATGTATATATTAAACAGATGTGTGTATGTATTTATATGTATGTTGTTGTCACAGATAAAGTATGTGTGGCTGTTTGTGTTTTTACGTTTCT
>NW_026385438.1:0-346 GCF_001194135.2 Octopus bimaculoides | reverse complement strand
TATTATTATTATTATTATTATTATTATTATTATTATTATTATTTATGGCAATATTGGTTGATGAATAAATGTATCTTCAATCAGAAAGTAAACAACATCAAATGAACCTATTAAGTATTATTTTCAGTGGAATGGGAGTGAATATGTTGTTGTTGTTGAGTCGAAGGTTAGTCCTGATCCAGTTGATATTTCAGCCATCACTAATGTCTGTAAGATGTGATGTCAACCAACATAAAGTTATGATGGATGTCGTCAGCATTGGGTTGCGATATAATCAACATTCTGGAGTTGTGATGTCACCAACGTCATTGAGTTGTGATGTCACCAATGTCATTAAGTTGTTGTT
>NW_026385437.1:161-309 GCF_001194135.2 Octopus bimaculoides | reverse complement strand
CGCAGTAGGAATGAACTCGGAACCATGTGGCTGGTAAGCTAGCTACTTACTACACAGCCACTCCTGCGCCATATATATATTTGACCCATATACCTAGGGTTTTAATTCCTCAACATTTTGATAGTAGTAAAATGACCTGGTACGACTC
>NW_026385437.1:0-151 GCF_001194135.2 Octopus bimaculoides | reverse complement strand
ATTTTGATAGTAGTAAAATGACCTGGTACGACTCTGACCAGGGAAACCTTTATAATCTAATACATTTATAGCCTGTCCATGCATACTGCTCACACCTTCCATTCCCTTAGAAGTAATTGTCCCTTATGCTATCACCACTAGATAAGAGACA
>NW_026385436.1:0-533 GCF_001194135.2 Octopus bimaculoides | reverse complement strand
ATATATATATATATATACAGAGAGATAGGTCGATAGATAAATACTTACACACACACATGTGTGCATGATTAGAGTGGATACTGGTATAGAGGACAATGAGAAACATAAGTGTTAGGTAGGACTTAAATTCACATCTAGTAAATACCTAGAAGCATCAATCAATTAAGCTTCTAGAGCACAGATTTAATTTATTAATTAAAACTAGAAACAAGACTAGAGTACACAACGACGGTAATTAAAAGAACTTAAGTAAAGTTTCCATGCATAAATCTGATGTTCTTTCATTAATTCTCGATTAATCCTCAATTGTGTATGCATGGATATGCATGAATTTGTGCAGATGTACATGTACATATGTGTGTGTGTCCATATGAAGTTGTGTGCAGTGTGTGAATTTGAGCATGTGCATAATGATTGTTATAATTTCAGCCAACAATGACACTGAACTTCATAATCATTATACTTGATACATTTTTATTCACACTTATCAGATAAATCTGTAATTTGATGAATAGAAATATTAAGTTATGGAT
>NW_026385435.1:0-345 GCF_001194135.2 Octopus bimaculoides | reverse complement strand
CATTTGTACAAGTTGGATCCAAGTCTCACCCAGAGACCTCGAGAGACAAGAAGTTAGATGTTCATGTAGGTGTTATGCCTAGGGTACCATATATTTCGATTTCTACATAGTGTTGTTCTAGAGAATGTTTAAGAAACCATAAAAAAATTATGTGTTTGTTTTAAAATTTGAGATCACATACACAGTATTGTACGTAGGATATGGGCAGTTCCCATGAGCTTTATCTTTTGAACTTCAGCAATTTTAGGGTTTCCTGGTATCTGAGCTAGGTGGTAATCAGTGCGTTTCGCTGTCGTTCCCAGGGCACCTATGACAATAGGTATTGTTCTAGTCTTCAGGTTCCAC
>NW_026385434.1:0-236 GCF_001194135.2 Octopus bimaculoides | reverse complement strand
GTGTGTGTGTGTGTGTGTGTGTGTGTGTGTGTGTATGTGTGTGTATGAGTACATATCTTTAAGGAACTGACTGCCAACCCCAAAGGGGGATTTAAGTCATTATACAGGCATGGTTGTGTGGTGAGAACCTTGGTTCCAGCCACATGGTTCTGGTTTCAGTCCAACTGCGTGGAACCTTGGGCAAGAATCTTCTACTATAGCCTCGGGCCGACCAAAACCTTGTGAGTGGATTTGGT
>NW_026385433.1:0-316 GCF_001194135.2 Octopus bimaculoides | reverse complement strand
TTAACTACCAACAAAAATAATTGGTAAGCTAACTCAAAAAATCATCACCATAATAGCAGAAAAAAACGACACTGAAGGTATGCAGACTCTTCAAGAATCGATCCTTTTGGTTATATTAATAATAATAAAGGAGTTACGACGCAAAAACGTATATATTCAAATGAACATATTTATCTTCTTCAATATATATTTCAGTATAAAGAATTCATTAAGAGACTTAATAAATCAAATTTTCTTTACACATCTTCAGGAACAAATATAGCATTAGAAAAACTACATTCGGTTTAAAAACACAAACCGTTCATGCCGAAAAAAT
>NW_026385432.1:0-370 GCF_001194135.2 Octopus bimaculoides | reverse complement strand
CGGAACCATGTGGTTGGTAAGCAAAGCTACTTACCACACAGCCACTCCTGTGTGCCAATATATATATAGTTATACTTTTGTGTATAATACCGGCAGTGCCGTGAAGTGCTCAGGAAGACAACCTGAAACGTTGCATATATTTCATTTAAAAAGATAATTCATAATTTAGAATTATGATCCAACGAATACTCAGCCATAAAACCGATGTATTCAGATTATTAAAATACATTTAATCTATCGCTCATTAAAATATTGAAAATATCAAAACTTTTTAGAGATACATAAATATATAAAAATATAAGAGACATATAGGCGCAGAGGTGGCTGTGTGGTAAGTGGCTTGCTTACCAACCACATGGTTCCGGGTTCA
>NW_026385431.1:0-467 GCF_001194135.2 Octopus bimaculoides | reverse complement strand
GGGGTTGCTGAAACGTTCCTAGCTTCAAGGGTATCATGAAAGGCTTGCAACCCTCTTCACTGCTCTACATATCTCTCTCTTACTCTTCCTCTCTGTCTCTCGTCACTCACCTTTGTTTCACTTCCTCCCTCTACCATTCCTCGTTGATCACATGTGACCTGTGGTCACCTCTTCCTTTCTTCCTTCAGCCAATATAAAGGCAAGATGAAGCTACTATCTCTCTCCGTTCAGCTTTGTCATATCACAGCATTCAATGTCCCATCACGTTTGGCCCTAGAGCCTTTAATGTTGTTTTCACTGTTTAATTTTTCCTGTCTTGGTTTGTGTTTGCTACCTTGGAACCCTCTGTTTAGTAGGTTAATCCACTATACAGGAAGAGCTATTCTAAGAGCGCGTTCTGCCCCATCTTCGAAACTGCTAGTTTAGTACAGAGGCAGCTGATGAAGGAAAAGTTCCATAAGTGGCTC
>NW_026385430.1:0-283 GCF_001194135.2 Octopus bimaculoides | reverse complement strand
CGGACTGAAACGCATTTACTATTATTGTTGTTTATGTAGCAACAACTTGTATGGTCTTTTCCGTTCTGGTTGGGCACTGATTTTGCTACATCCAATGGGACGTACGTATGTTTATGTGTATGCGTGTATCTGTATGTGGGGGGGTGCATATATGTGTGTATCTATGTGTTTCTGTGTATGCGTATCTGTCTCTATTTGTTTGTAGGCATGTATGAGTGTGGTTGTGTGTGTGGGTGTGTGTGTGTGTGTTTGTGTGTGTGTTCGCGCGTGTGTGGGTATCTTC
>NW_026385429.1:0-579 GCF_001194135.2 Octopus bimaculoides | reverse complement strand
CCCTCGACGTCGTAAGCGACGGAGTGCCAACAACAAATGTATGTATGTATACGTCGCCAAACTATTTGGCAAGATATCATCAGAGAATTATTTGGCGGAATATCACCTGACGAAAATGTGGTATGTAATAATACGAACTTACATAATGGTAGCTTATAAATTTGCGCAATTGTATTCGTATTTGGAATAATCATGTTATGGAAACGCACGTAGTGATACCCTGATATATCCATCCGTTTATTATTGTTGACTATATATTAATGTGTTAACATATTTCCTTCTAACTTTGTTATTATAAAATTAGAAATATTGCATTTCTAAATCTCTCAGAGAGAGTTATGCAGTAGCAGCCCGATAAAGTGATGGTTTCTTGCCAATTTAATGTGGCAGTCCCAGGAAAAGGGAGAATACTACTGCTATTTAGCCCCAAGAAACGCCGTTTCTAGTTGGCTACGTGACAAGCGTTCTGTGTCCTTAGGTTTTCAAACAGAGGAGATAAGCACCTCCACCCAACAAAGCCAAGTTTGATAAAATACTATATGTACAGACAATGCTATTTGCAAAGTCTTTTTGCTCAAT
>NW_026385428.1:0-224 GCF_001194135.2 Octopus bimaculoides | reverse complement strand
ACTTTTCAAGGAACAGCTTCCTCTCAATTTGTTTCTGAATGAGACTGATCACTCTGCTCCCCAGTCTTTGTCCACCTAGAGGTCAAGGCTGGTCCAGACACAAACACTTCAAGTGGATCCTTGATCTACTGACAGAAACCACTGTCCTGTATAGATTTATCTTTCCAGGTACTGTTACAAACCTACACACTTCCTGTTTTGAATGAATCCCTCTTTTACTCCTT
>NW_026385427.1:0-364 GCF_001194135.2 Octopus bimaculoides | reverse complement strand
TGTGTGTGTGTGTGTGTGTGTGTGTGTGTGTGTAGATAGATATGTAGATATACATACACACATATGTATATATGTATATATATATATATGTGTACATCAATCTATACATACATGTATACGTACGTACACACATTCACATGTATATAGATAAATGATAGTTGAATAAATAGATGTACATAGATATTGAGGCCATTGTGGCTGTTGTTTCTGTTAGTGTCAAGGTGTTCAGAGGTAACATCACTACCAATAACACCACCACCAACAACAACAACATTACCTCTTTACATAGTTATAGACATATATATTTCTAGAACCACATATATGCGTATGTGCATATATATCGGTTTATATACAACTTTGCAAG
>NW_026385426.1:0-221 GCF_001194135.2 Octopus bimaculoides | reverse complement strand
AACAATTTGGTTTTCTTCCCTCGACTACGACATTTAACGTTTTCTCGTGTCTGGAGTGTTGTATCTTGACTCAAGTATCTTTGCTGCTGCGTCTGTGTGAGTTCTTTTGCGTCTGTTATTGTGAGACATTTTTGTAGCTGTTTGTTTAACAGTGGTTTTTCGCCCTGCGGGGCAGGAGGGTGCCATTCATTTGTCTTGGCGACGGGAGTTTTTGTCTGTTG
>NW_026385425.1:243-350 GCF_001194135.2 Octopus bimaculoides | reverse complement strand
AAATCTGTATTAATTGGCATATGCAAATGTAAACATATGCACGTGCATGTGAATATTCATATATATATATACATACATATATATATATATATATATAGGTATATGTA
>NW_026385425.1:0-233 GCF_001194135.2 Octopus bimaculoides | reverse complement strand
GAGAGAGAGAGAGAGAGAGAGAGAGAGAGAGAGAGAGAGAGAACTATACATTTATACATACGCGTGTGTATGTGTGTGTTCCTCTGTAAATAAAATATTCTCATAAGCTTCATGTTAAATTTTATTGCAGTTTTTTATATCTAAACAAATGAAATATACACATATATTCATATATCCATATATAGACATATATATAGGCAGACACGCAAGCGCGCGAATGGACACACACACAC
>NW_026385424.1:0-415 GCF_001194135.2 Octopus bimaculoides | reverse complement strand
GTGTGTGTGTGTGTGTGTGTATGTGTGTGTTTATGTATATACTATATATGTGTGTGTGTATGTGTGTGCTTATCTGTATACTTATAGTTGAGTTTAATGTGTGTACGGAATAAACAAAGAGAATTAATAAGTGTTCTCTAGGTATTTTATTTATCCTAGAAATATAATTAATATTCTCTCTGGGTTCGGTTTTTATTTTTGAATTTCTTTCCAGAACGTAAACATTCAATCAGTCACTCACACACGCATACATACATGCATACATACATACATACATACATACATACACTCACACGTACACACACAAATAAACACATTTCTGTGTATGCTCCTGTATATATGAATGTGAGTATGCAGGCGTCTAAATATATGTGTGAGTGTGTGTATATATGTATGGGTGTATATGTATATATAT
>NW_026385423.1:1038-2111 GCF_001194135.2 Octopus bimaculoides | reverse complement strand
TGTGTGTACATGTTTGTGTGTGTGTGTGTGTGTGTGTGTGTGTGTGTGTGTGTGTGTGTGTGCTTGCGTAAAGCTTTGCAGAGGTGCCTGTTTTATGTGAATAATTTATATGTAGTTGCATGCAAGTTATATCTATATGCGTCATGTTTGCTCTTCTTTGACAAAGATGACAGGAATCCAAGCCTTGTTAGTATTTCTGGTGAAGTTTGTGGGTTCGGGAACATTTGTAAGACACACACTAGAAAGTGCGCCGCTTAAAGTGCTGTTAGCTAGATTTTCAGAATAAAAGTGTAAGTTTAGGAGCGACAGCATCTTTTGTGTTTTCTTTTGAGTGGGCGACCCCGTGAATCACCCTGCGACAATTTGCTGGTATGCGGCAAGCAACTCCCAAGAACAAACCACAATGTAGAGATCATTTACAAATATTAACGTGATTCATATTTCCCTCTTTTATTATTTGTTTTTTTTCTGCTCCTTCTCTGTACATTTTTCATAAAATATGTCGCTAGTTTGCCATGTTGTATGAGCTGGTTTGAGTTACGGTGTTTGACTTGCGTCTGATATATCACGCCAGTCACTCCATGAAAGGGGGAATATCTAACTATATTCAACGGATGGGTAAGATACGGTGGTGGATCCTGATATGTATATGGTTAAGATGTCTTGCTAATCTTCAATTCACTGTTCCAGACACGCAGTCACTAGTGTTGTGAGTAACACTACGTGGTAGGCATACAGCTTAGTGGGGAAACTGATTCCAGGTTTGCAGTGCTCTCAACGCTATATTGGTTTTGGAGATCTTTGTTCATGTTTGCTTTTTTTTTACAATTTTCGTTAACGTGAGGTTTTTAATGCAAAAGTCCGGATGCGGTATGGTGCTTGACCTCAGTTTCTTTAATGGCTATTTTGAGGCCAATATTTTCATTGCGTGGAGAGATTGGTTCAGCAGTGCGCACGCACGCACGCGCACGCGCGCACACACACACACACACACACACACACACACACACACACACACATTGACCGCTAGCTACTAAAGCTTTCTTTTTTTAATTTTTTTCTCGTGTTCCTTT
>NW_026385422.1:0-656 GCF_001194135.2 Octopus bimaculoides | reverse complement strand
AATACTAATAATAATAATAATAATGATGATGATGATGATGATGATGATGAAATAACTGTCAGGCCAAGGAAACAATGCTTTTAAGGCTGTATTCTGCACAATTTGAGAGTATTATGGATTGACTAGAATAAATATATTCTTGATGTTTGGAATCAAAATTAAGCAGAGAGTAATGAATTGTTGTTTCCCTCTTCAGATAAATTAATAAATATAACAATAATAATAATACTGATAACGATGGTTTATTGCTAAAGATGTTGGAGTGCAGGATTTACACTGAGTAAAATGATGAAACTAACAATATTAATAAATAAGGAATAACAATAAAGCACAAGAAAATCAGAAGAAATGATCACCCAAAATAGAAGTTGATCATACAGAATAATTCAGAGTAGCCCACCCAAAATCTAAGATTGTCCTCATATACTAAAAAGCAAGGGTTTAAGCACCCCATATAACCCCTAACTTTTTTTTTTGAATTTTTAGAAACTTTTGTGAATTTGTGTTCTACACATGGGAATTTGCATGATTATGAAAAAAAATTTTTTTCTATATTTTTAACCCCCATAAAACCTAAAATTTCCACTCATTTCTGAATTTTTTTTTAAAAATCAGTGTTTAAAATACAGATAGGCCAAAATGTTACTCTTTTACTT
>NW_026385421.1:0-243 GCF_001194135.2 Octopus bimaculoides | reverse complement strand
CATTTATATGTGTATACACACACACACACACACACGTATATAGGCATGTACGTATATAGGCATGAAACCTTACTGTTATTGCGGTCTCAGTGTTTATTACATTCATGTATACATATTTGCTGTATGTATATATCAGTATGTATACGCGTGTACATAGTCTTGTATGCGAGCGTTGTTTGTATGCTAATTTGGCATACATCCATCCATATACACGCACATGCACAAACACACTCAAGTATACAC
>NW_026385420.1:0-214 GCF_001194135.2 Octopus bimaculoides | reverse complement strand
TATATATATATATATATATATGAAACAGTTTGATTCAAATTCCTTACATGTGGTGAGCACCCTTCTTTCGTTTGTCTGCTCACACATACATACAGTAGACTCATAGATGAGTGCTTGAATAAAACCTTATAGCTTCATCAGAGCCTTGAATATGAGGTGCAATTTATTTGAGAAAAGAATTACATTTATGCACACACACATGTATGTGTGTGTG
>NW_026385419.1:0-247 GCF_001194135.2 Octopus bimaculoides | reverse complement strand
ATGGTTTGATCAGATCTGGCAAGCTGCACCAGGTTCCAGTTTGATTCAGCTTGGTTTCTACTACGTCTGAATGCCCTTCCTAATGCCAACCATCTTAGAGAGTGTGCTGAGTGGCTTATCAGATGGTACTGGCTTTGGTGCTTTTTATACGGTGCTGGCATGGAAAAGTGGACATTAAAATGATGATGATGATAACATTAACAGGAGTGGCTGTGTGGTAAGTAGCTTGCTCACCAACCACATGGTT
>NW_026385418.1:0-424 GCF_001194135.2 Octopus bimaculoides | reverse complement strand
TAGATCCGTAATGCATCTTACAGCTGTGCCTGTCACCTGTATGGTGAGGATCCTCCATTGGGGAGTAGTAACGACTAGACTAGGGTAGCTGACTGATTATCTTGATCATTCGTCTTTTGGTTTCCTGTAGCTTTGCTCTCTTTTACAAACCCAGTGAACATACATATATTTCCTATTTCAAAGAAATTCAAACAATACATATTACACCCAAGTTAAAAAGATTCCCAACAATTCAACTTCTCTGGTTGACATTAACACACCCACCCCCAATAACTCCTACATTTTCCATCTCCATGAGCTCCGTTTTTCAGGAGCAAAATCCTTTTTACAAGGTCCATAACACTGGAATTTTGGAATGTGCACATAAATATCCTATATATAAAGATGAGAATGTGTGTCTGTGTAAATCCCTAAAACTCGATAA
>NW_026385417.1:0-229 GCF_001194135.2 Octopus bimaculoides | reverse complement strand
TATATGAATGCTATTAATCTATTTAGAATTTTTGCCCATGTGTACATAACTATGTAAGGGTATGGTTTTATGCATGTGTATGTGTGTGTATATGTACATATGTATGTACTTACATGTGTACTTACAGCTGTGTACATGTACAGGGGTTGGACAAAATAATGGAAACACCTAGCATCATAATTTTCAAATATCTATAAAACCGTCAAAAGCTTGTTTATTTTTATGTTTT
>NW_026385416.1:0-245 GCF_001194135.2 Octopus bimaculoides | reverse complement strand
AAATCGCCAGGGCAGCTGAAGCCAGTTCAAGGTCATTGTTGTTGACAAGAAGCGGTAGACGGAAAGTTTCTCTAGGCGAATGCTAATTCAGTCCTCACTGCCCCACTCAGGCGAAAGGTGCAGACTAAGGGGCGAAATTCTTGTGACCCTGGGTTACCTACCCGAAAATAAAGAAGAGTTGACAACATTGCGGTGGTTTTAGTCATCCTAAGAAGAAAAACTTGCAATATCTTTAAGTAGCTCCT
>NW_026385415.1:0-405 GCF_001194135.2 Octopus bimaculoides | reverse complement strand
TGAGAATATACCTCCAAAGAACCACTTTGATAAATGCTAATAAACGAAACTTTCGGACCTTGAGTCACTCTGTTACTTCTGATAAATATTAATACATATATACACACATACATACACATATAGACATATGTGTAATTATATGAATATACCTTCACATACTCGTGTATAAATGTTTTTGTCTGTATATGTATATATGTATGTTTATAGATATGAATTAATGAACAACAAAAGAACAAGAGTTACGTAGTCACTTCCATTAGCTTCCAGCTGTTTCTGCTACAGGAAGCAGTGAACTTGAGCTGAGTATGTGTGTATGTTTGCAATCTATTTTTAAGTTGCTCCAAGCAGAAACATATGTCAACCAATCACCCCAACCTTGGAAGACATGGGAAATAAGAACTTTTG
>NW_026385414.1:0-302 GCF_001194135.2 Octopus bimaculoides | reverse complement strand
TATGTACATACCTACATCTATATGTATACATACATGCATATATGGGTAAACGTTTTTTTGATGTTCTGTACCCATATATGCCTATATGTATACATATTGATGTAGATATTTGTATGGATATATGTATATGCTTACTCTTTTACTTGTTTCAGTCATTTGACTGCAGCCATACTGGGGCACCGCCTTTAGTCGAATAAATCGACCCCAGGACTTATTCTTTGTAAGTCTAGTACTTATTCTATTGGTTTCTTGTGCCGAACCGCTAAGTTACGGGGATATAAACACACCACCATCGGTTGTCA
>NW_026385413.1:0-342 GCF_001194135.2 Octopus bimaculoides | reverse complement strand
GTATGTATGTATATATGTATGTATGTATATATGTATGTATATATATATGCGTAAGTAGGTGGTGCAGAAATGTATTAAATGACCGAGTTCACATCCCAAAGACAAGAGGGCAATTGAACGTAACTTCCTGTTTTTGCTTTTTACTATCATCATAGAGAAATACAGAGTGGCATAAATAGAAAAGTAGCCTTTTTGCTATTATTATTGTTATTGTTATTATTATCATCATTTCATTATTATTATTATTACACTCCTCATCCTCTTCTCTCCTTCCTATCATTATTTAATTTAACTTTATTGTTGTTGTTGTTGTTATTATTATTATTATTATTATTATTATTA
>NW_026385411.1:0-202 GCF_001194135.2 Octopus bimaculoides | reverse complement strand
ATGTACACACCTACATATATGTTGGTAGTTGGTAGGTAGGTATGTATATATGGACGTACATAGATACATGCATACATACATACATACATACATATATATATATATTCTTTTTTTTATGGATTTCAGCCAAGTGGCAGCGGTCATGCTGGAGTAACACCGTGATTTTCCGTCTTTATGCTTTGCTCTCTTCACGTTCCTTGCA
>NW_026385410.1:0-409 GCF_001194135.2 Octopus bimaculoides | reverse complement strand
AGTCAAATGACTGAAACAAGTAAAAGAGTAAAAGAGTATATATTTATATGGACAGCCATGCACAATGCGATTCCATAAAGGAAAAATGTAATTATCACTAAATGTGACTAAGAGTATCAGGACACCTACATTGCTAGAAATAAGAGCTAAAATGCTCTAATGCTGTAGGAAAACCACATAAATGTATACATAAATGCCCAAATGGGCTGCAATCACTCAAAATTCTCAAGTTGGTGTTTTGGGACATTTGCAGCAACTGTGAGTATATATCTATACAGTTATGTGTTTTTCCTACAGCATTAGAGCATTTTAGCCCTTATTTCTAGCAAAGTAGGTGTCTTGACACCCTTGGTTGCGTCTGTGACAATTATAAATATATACATCCATATATCATCATCATCATCATCAT
>NW_026385409.1:0-302 GCF_001194135.2 Octopus bimaculoides | reverse complement strand
CTAAGAATGCTTGTATCTAATGAATCCACTGCTGTATGCATATATTTAGTCGTAATAAGGCTCGTTAATGATAGGTAATGACAAGAATAAACCGCTGTTTATCAATATTTAAGGAAAGCAGAAAATGGCGATACAATTAATGAATAACAATTGATTTACATCAATTATCATAACGATACATCTTAAGTAATAAAATAAATGGAGTGAACAAATATATATACATATATATACACATAGGTGCAGGCATGAAGTTTGCCGGTTCCAGGTCAAGTCTTAACCACTGTGCTTAACCAGCACAATGA
>NW_026385408.1:0-286 GCF_001194135.2 Octopus bimaculoides | reverse complement strand
ATGCAGTTCAAACCTTTGTGTCCACCGATTCCAGTCCTCAGCTACATTGCTTTCTCAGCATTAACTGATAACATTACTTGCTTTGTAATATCAAAGTACTGTGGTACCAGAGTCTCTGTCACTCTTTGTTTCAAATTCTTGAAGCATGTTTGCTGCCTTCCTTCCCAGTGCCATACGATGTCCTTTAGCAATAACTCCCGTAGAACTACTGTTTCACTGGAGAGATTTGGTTATGAACTTTCCCAGATACTGTATCTTACCAAGGAATCTCATCAGATCTGTTTCT
>NW_026385407.1:0-209 GCF_001194135.2 Octopus bimaculoides | reverse complement strand
TAGAATAAGTACTAGGCTTACAAAGAATAAATCCTGTGGTTGATTTTTTTTACCAAAGGCGGTGCTCCAGCATGACTGCAGTCATATGGGTGAAACAAGTAAAACAATAAAAACAACTAAGCTATTTTAATCCCTAGCCAGGGTGGCTATCTCTGCTATTATATATCATCATCGTTTAACGTCCGCCTTCCATGCTAGCATGGGTTGGA
>NW_026385406.1:0-290 GCF_001194135.2 Octopus bimaculoides | reverse complement strand
ACACATATATATATATATACATATATATTTAATTGTTTAAGTATTGGATGTGGCCCTAGTATTTATTTGATGGAGCATGTTCATTGCCTCTGGCTACCTGACGTCATCCACGGTATTTACACAAATGTTTCTAGAAAGAAATGTAGACGAGTTTCTGCAACATCACAGCGGAACTTGTCTCTAGCCATTCCTGCCCATCGGTTTAAACCTACAGTCAGTAACAACATGCTGTATTGAAATCGAGCGAAATAGTGCTTATTTTAGGAGATATTACCCACGACATTATCCAA
>NW_026385405.1:185-357 GCF_001194135.2 Octopus bimaculoides | reverse complement strand
TGGCATAGCAAGGCAAACAAAAGTTGCTGTGTACCGTGCTTGTGTACTAATATCGTTCCTCTACTCGTGTGAAACATGGACTCTGTACAAACGTCAGGTAAGGGTCCTTGAACGCTTTCATCAGAGATGTCTCAGGCACATTCTCAATGTTGGCTGGACCTCAAGGATTCCA
>NW_026385405.1:0-175 GCF_001194135.2 Octopus bimaculoides | reverse complement strand
TTCATCAGAGATGTCTCAGGCACATTCTCAATGTTGGCTGGACCTCAAGGATTCCAGACACACAGATCCTGAGGACAGCTGATATCTTGAGTATTGAGGCAATGGTGCATAAGCACTGGTTACGTTGGACTGGACATGTTATTAGAATGAAGGATAGCAGGATTCCTAAGCAGAT
>NW_026385404.1:0-305 GCF_001194135.2 Octopus bimaculoides | reverse complement strand
GCCTGCTCAAAGAATTTCATGTTTTTCTGCAATATTTCCAGCCCCAAATGGCTTATTTTTCTTTTATATATCTAGCACAATGTCTTTCTCCATTTCTAAGTTAAGTTTTGAAACAAAGCAACCCTGCAAAACACAACTGATCTTTACTCACAGACGCACGGAATAACAACAATCAAGTAACGACGGCAGAGTGCACAACAAGCATCAGCGATCTGACTGTCACCTGCACTCTTGACAAGAGATGCCAGTTAGTCATTACACCTACCAGGCTCGTTCGTATTAGCCCGAGTTGCTGGATAATGTTT
>NW_026385403.1:0-293 GCF_001194135.2 Octopus bimaculoides | reverse complement strand
TATTCTATCCAGACGTTTCGAAGACCAGACAGGACGTACTCTATATATATGCATGCATGTATGTATGTGTGCGTATTATTTTTATTATTAAGGTGATGGCTGGCATTTCCAGGGTTGCTACAGTAGGAAGAGATTTATTGGTATTTGGTTAATGCTAAAGCGATGAGCAAGCAGAATCATCTCTACGTTCTGGGATCAAGTTCCACCGATTTCGACTTTACGTTTCATCATTTCGAATCCTATAAAATAAGTACCAATTGAGAAGTCCGAACACTTTGTGTGTATATATATAT
>NW_026385402.1:0-325 GCF_001194135.2 Octopus bimaculoides | reverse complement strand
ACGTCACCTGGTCCAGGAACTGAAACCATGATCTCACAATTGTAGGTGCAACACACTAACTACTAGGCTATGCTCTCTCACACATACAAACATACATTACATACATAAATACATGTGGTTGACTTGCCAAGACTCCAGTTCCCTTTGTGTTGTGCTGAAATGTATATAACCAGCCAGACTCTTGTTTCCAGTTCATTCTTTAACCTTTTAGCATTCAGATTACTATCAACTGTAATGTTTATTTATTCACATTATTTTGAATTAATTTTAAGGTGGTGAGCTGACAGAATTGTTAGCATGCTGGGCAAAATGCTTAGCAGCATTT
>NW_026385401.1:0-455 GCF_001194135.2 Octopus bimaculoides | reverse complement strand
TCTTTCTTTCTTTATTCCTTTCTTTCTGTCTTTCTTTCTTTCTTTTTTTCTTTCTGTGTGTATGCCTGCATGTATACGTGTATATATATACATATACATTATACATTTGCACATTACAGTTATAACGCCCCTTGATGACGTTAGTGTCACACATACACATACATACGCGGATAGACGCGTATAAACTACGTTTTGTATATCCGTGTATGTATGTGTGTGTGCCTGTAGAGATGTATATACGAACGTAGTGATGCGGGCATGGGTATATATGCGTGTGTAAGTGCGTGTATGCGTACACATATATATGTATATATGTGTGTTTGTATGTATATGCACACGTGTGTGTGAGTATAGATATATATATATACATATATGTGTGTGTGTGTGTGTGTACATGTATGTGTGTGTATATGTTTGCGTATGCGGATTGTATGAATGAAGTATTACTTTCACCA
>NW_026385400.1:0-975 GCF_001194135.2 Octopus bimaculoides | reverse complement strand
ATTGTGGTTTCGATTCTTGGAACGGGTGATGCGTTGAGTTCTTGAGCAAAACACTTCATTTCACGTTCTTCCAGTTCATTCAGCTGGCAAAACTCACAGTATGTATTTCTGATGGGCAATACATAGGTCAGGGAAACCGGCAAACCGGCTCTTATGAGTTGGTAGGACTCACAAAGATAAGGCGGCGAGTCGGCAGAAACGTTAGCACGCCGGGCGAAATGCTTAGTGGTATTATGTCCGTCTTAACGTTCTGAGTTCAAATTCCATCGAGATCGACTTTGCTTTTCATCCTTTCGGGGTTGATAACTTAAGTAACAGTGAAACACTGGGGTCGAGGTAATCGACTATACCCCTCCCCTCAAATTTCAGGCCTTGTGCCTTTAGTAGAAAGGATTATTATTATTATTATTATTATAGGCGGTAAACTGACCGAATTGTTAGCACTCTGAGCAAAATGCTTAGCAGCATTTCGTCCGCCTTTACGTTCTGAGTTCAAATTCTGCCTAGGTTGACTTTGCCTTTCATCCTTTCGGGGTCGATAAAATAAGTACAAGTTGAATACTGGGGTTCGATATAATCGACTTAAACCCTTCCCAAAATTTCAGTCCTTGTGCCCATAGTAGACAAAATCATCAATGCGAATACTGTGTGCGTGTGTGTGTGTGTGTGTATGTGCGTGCGCGCGCGCATGTGTGCACGTATTTTTCCCCCACCATCACTTGACAACTGATGTTGTGTTTACGCTCCCGTAACTTAGCGGTTCGGCAAAAGAGACCGAAAGGATAAGTACTAGGCTTACAAACAATAAGTCCTGGAGTCGATTTGTTCGATTAAAGGCAGTGCTCCAGCATGGCTGCTGTCAAGTGACTGAAACAAGTAAAAGAATAAAAGAATATATAAATATATATATATTTTTTTCTCTCCTTTTTTTTCTCTGCTTGTTTCTCTTCTTGTTTCTTTCTGTGTTCCTTTCTG
>NW_026385399.1:0-228 GCF_001194135.2 Octopus bimaculoides | reverse complement strand
TTGAGTATGCAGATGTGAGTATTAGTTTGTGAGTGTGTGTGTGAGTTTGTGTATGTGTGTGTGTATGTGTTTTTCCGTGCGTGCGTAAGCCTCTTTATGCAGATGTGTGTATGTGAATGTACGAGTGTTTCTATTAGTGTATGTGATCAAGTGATAGCGAGTAACAAACAAGATGTATATAGTGATGAGTAGAAGCAAGTAAACAACTTGAAATGATAAATCTATTAA
>NW_026385398.1:0-473 GCF_001194135.2 Octopus bimaculoides | reverse complement strand
TATTGAAATAACAGAATTAGAAACCTTATAAATAAAGAATAACACACCAAAAACAAACAATAATAATAATGATGATAGTAATAATAGTATTAATAATAATAATAATAATAATAATAATAATAATAATAATAATAATAATAATAATAATAATGATAATAATAATAGTTTGTTTACTAGCCACAAAAGGCTCACACATAGAATACAATAAATGTCAAACATTACAATACATATGGTAGAAGGTGGACAATCAAAGCAATATAAAATGATGGGAGATGGGGAAAAGGATACACAACAGACGTGGTAAAATATTTAATAAACATATACATACTTATGCATATATTTATATAATTGTGAGTGTGCATATATATATATATATATATATATATAATTGCATGTGTGTGTGTATGTATGTATGTATGGTTTTATGTATGTACAATTCATGTGTAGCAAGAAATGGCTATAGGTCTTGCCAT
>NW_026385397.1:0-212 GCF_001194135.2 Octopus bimaculoides | reverse complement strand
TATATATATATATATATATTATATATATATTATATGTATATATATATATAATATTGTAATTATTATATATATATGTTATATTATACATATATATTATATGTATATATATATATACATATATATATGTATATATATATATTATATATTGTACATATATATATACTATATATTTATATATATATTATATATACATATATATACTATATATTATA
>NW_026385396.1:0-209 GCF_001194135.2 Octopus bimaculoides | reverse complement strand
TCACAATCATTCATTTTTTAACATTCACTTTTCTATACTTACATGAGTTGGACAAAGTTTATTGAGTTAGGTTTTCTGTCTGGATGCCCTTCTTGTCACCAACCCTCACCTGTGTCCAAGCAAGGTAATATTTTCCCATGGCCATACATAATTTGGCAGAATTGCTGAGCCACTATCAGAACTAGAGGAGAAGTTTCAGGTGTGGAAGC
>NW_026385395.1:0-270 GCF_001194135.2 Octopus bimaculoides | reverse complement strand
CTGCAAGACCACACCAATCTAAAATAGACTGTCAGAGCATGCTATGTCAATTATAAATTCTATATATTCACGTATTTATTGACAGAAAATTTACTGATTATTTTCTATATTTCTTGCCTTATGTTCTTCAGATAACGGACCATTATTTTACTATAAATCTCCTTCGGTTTATATGTGAATATGACATTAATTGCATTATGAAGAATTTTGTTATTCTATTCTTGCTGTTTTTCGTCATGCAATGTCAAACAGAAAGATCTCGAAGATTTC
>NW_026385394.1:0-307 GCF_001194135.2 Octopus bimaculoides | reverse complement strand
GACTGGCTTATTCTTGCTATTTCTAAGCCATATGAAAAGGGTGGAAAATTTTGCCATCTTTGTGTGACAGAACTCCTCTTTATTTCATTTTCAAAGAATAATCTGTAAACACTTTCATAGAACATTCTAACAGATGTAAACACTGGCAAAAACATACATTTTCAGCATTTAAATAGATTTATTTATATATTCATATATGAGTGTACTTGTGAATAAATATGGGAGCGTATTTGTGTAGATGTATTTTTTATATAAATAAATATATGTCTATATTTAGATGTATATGTGTGTGTGTGTAAATATACAT
>NW_026385393.1:0-201 GCF_001194135.2 Octopus bimaculoides | reverse complement strand
ACTACTACTACTACTACTACTACTACTACTACTACTACTACGTTGTCTTCGTCTTTAATTCCTGCTCGTGTCCTTCCCCTTACGGCACTGTTCCTGCAGTTGTTGCCGGTATCGTCATCGTCATCATCATCATCATCATCATTAACATCATCGCCATCATCATCAACATTGTCATCGTCATCATCATCATCATCATCATCA
>NW_026385392.1:0-253 GCF_001194135.2 Octopus bimaculoides | reverse complement strand
GTGACGTAACATATCTCTTTATGTATATCTCTCTATCCATCTCTCTCTATTTATCTCTATCTCTCTGTAACATGTCTCTCTATCTTTATTTGTCTGTCTATATCTCCTTATCCATCTCTGTCTATCTATCTATTTATCTATCTATCTATCTATCTGTAACATATCTCTCTATTTATATCTGTACCTCTATCTATCTCTATCTCTCTATCTCTATATCTATTTCTCTGTATCTATCTGTCTATATCTTATCTAT
>NW_026385391.1:0-665 GCF_001194135.2 Octopus bimaculoides | reverse complement strand
CTATCTATCTATCTATCTATCTATCTATCTATCTATCTATCTATTACATTTATTCCTTCATTACGATCGCTTCAACAATACATGGTTCAGGCAAAGCATGAATATAAAGAATTGATTACGTAATATTACAAAATGTTATGGGTGATTCACGGTCATTTCGTCAGGCAATTTGAACTCAGTATGTAAAGACGGACGAAATACTGCTAAGCATTTTGTTCGGTGAGGTAACAATTCTGCCAGATCGCCGTCATAACAACAACAACAACAACAATTATTTCAAATTTTTTCTCACAAGGGCAGCTTGGGGGAGGCGGAGCTGAGTCGATTACATCGACCCCAGTGTTCAACTGGTACTTATTTTATCGATCCCGATAGGATGAAAAGCAAAGTCGACCTCGGCGGAATTTGAACTCAGAACGTAGCGACGGGCGATTTTGTCAGCTCACTGCCTTAACAACAACAACAACAACAATAATAATAATAATAATAATAATATAATAATAATAATAATAAAAGTCTACCCTCTTTTACGCTTACAGCTCCCTACACATTCTTCGCCGTCTATATACTTCTGTCTCTCTTCTCTCACCATCTCAACAAACCTCCTTAACTTCTCTCAATGCTTACATGTTGTCTCTTCACTTTCTCGAGGAGTAGAAGAGAGA
>NW_026385390.1:0-230 GCF_001194135.2 Octopus bimaculoides | reverse complement strand
ACGTGCTTCTGTCTATAACATTCATTTGCAAGGCATTAGTCGATCCACGGTTATAGATAAGATAGTATTTTCTACAAAATTGACGAATGTGATAGGTGTGTGGTGGGACAGAATCCGAAGATAGCTTATTTACAGCATGTTATGTCTGCCCCATTTAGTCTTATAAGCAGACCTGTCATATCCCCACGCTTCTCTTTTTCTCGCTCTCACTATATATGTATGTATATATA
>NW_026385389.1:0-255 GCF_001194135.2 Octopus bimaculoides | reverse complement strand
ATGTATATAAATATATATATACATATATAATATACATATATACACATATATAATATACATATATATATATATATAATATAATATACATATATATATATAATATAATATACATATATATATATAATATAATATACATATATATATATAATATAATATACATATATATATATAATATAATATGCATATATATATATAATATAATATGCATATATATATATAATATACATATATATATAATATACATATATATATAAT
>NW_026385388.1:0-242 GCF_001194135.2 Octopus bimaculoides | reverse complement strand
TTAGTTTCCGACATTTTCCGTTACTTTCCGTCACCTTCCGACAGTTTCCGACATTTTCCGTTAGTTTCCGTCACTTTCCGCTACCTTCCGTCAATTTCCGTCAGTCTCCGTCACCTTCCGACATTTTCCGTTAGTTTCCGCTACCTTCCGTCACTTTTCGTTAGTTTCCGTTACTTTCCGACGGTTTCCGTTATTTCCCGTCACCTTCCGTTAGTTTCCGACATTTTCCGCTACCTTCCGTC
>NW_026385386.1:0-247 GCF_001194135.2 Octopus bimaculoides | reverse complement strand
CTCTGCTTCCACCATTATGGATAGGACATATGGTGCCTTCCTTCAGCTTTAATGTAAATTCAGGTGTATATTTATATGTCTGCATGTATACCCATGCTCGTTTGTACTTCTGTGTATTGTGTGAATATCTTTAGTCATACAATGTACTTGATAGATAATTCTTTTGTCTATTACTCTAGATCACTCCCTCTTTCTAACTCTCTCTATCCATGTATTTAGCTATTTATATACATAATATATATATATA
>NW_026385385.1:0-432 GCF_001194135.2 Octopus bimaculoides | reverse complement strand
ATATATATGTATATATATATATATGTATGTATGTGTGTGTGTATATATATGGACATAGAAATATATGAATATTCATTTATCCATAAACATGCATGTATACAATATTATATATATATATATATATATATACGTATATACGCACACACACACACATACGTATACATGCACAGACAGACAGCAGGTACGCCGTTTACGTAAACACACACACACACACACACACACACGTATATATACACGTATATACACCCGTCATTATCCACATTATAATTCGTCGTATTAGACGTGATACGCTTAACTAACTTCTCGCTTCGTGGTTCTTTGTTAAATGTTATTGTAGACATTGACAGGGCAGGGTGGCGACTGGGGTGGTGTTGGTGTTCGTGGCGGTGGTGACGGTGCTGGTCGCTACCAACCCTCGGAATTTGAGTTCAA
>NW_026385384.1:0-209 GCF_001194135.2 Octopus bimaculoides | reverse complement strand
ATAGTAGAAGACACTTGGCCAAGATGCTGTGCAGTGGGATAGAGCCTGAAACCACATGGTTGGGAAACAAACTTCTGAAACCACATGGTTGGGAAACAAACTTCTGAAACCACTCAGCCATACCCTGCACCTGTATAAATATCTTTTTCTGGATCAAAACAAGAGATTGGAAAAAATGCTTGCTATTACTTATTCACCATTACATGTTT
>NW_026385383.1:0-389 GCF_001194135.2 Octopus bimaculoides | reverse complement strand
TATATCTTGACAACAATCCCTTGACAACAGATGTTGGTGTATTTATGTCCAAGTAAATGAGCGGTTCGGCAAAAGAGACGGATAGAGTAAACAGTAAGTCCCTGAGTCACTTTCTTTGACAAAAAAATCCCCTAAAGACGGTGCTCCTGTAGAGCCTTTCATCTTATTGCTTCTTTCGAGTATTTGATCGCGGCCATGCTGGGGCATGGCCTTCAAGAATTTTAGTAGTATGAATCGATGCCAGTACTTTTGCTTTTTGAGCTTAGTACGTATTCTGTCTGTCATTTTTGCCACTAAGCTACGGGACATAAACACACTAACACCGTTGCCAAGCGGTTGTAGGAAAGAAACACAAACACGGACACACACAGATATATATATATATATAT
>NW_026385382.1:389-710 GCF_001194135.2 Octopus bimaculoides | reverse complement strand
TACATTCTTTGCTACCCCCACCCCCACCACCACCTCTCTTTCTACTTTTGTCCACATTGACTTGAGGACAGCTGGGAATACAGTATGGTTGTTTCTGGTGGTGGTGGTGGTGGTGGTGGTAGTGGTGGTAGTAGTATTGTTAACAGTGGTGGTGTTTAGTAATAGTCCTTATAGTAATGGCAATAGTTGTGGTGATGGTGGTAATGGTGGCAGGGCTGACAGCAGTAGTAGTAGTAGTAGTAGTAGTAGTAGTAGTAGTAGTAGTAGTAGTGGTAGTAGTAGTAGTAACAGCAGCAGTAGTAGTAGTAGTAGTAGTTATAG
>NW_026385382.1:0-379 GCF_001194135.2 Octopus bimaculoides | reverse complement strand
GTAGTAGTAACAGCAGCAGTAGTAGTAGTAGTAGTAGTTATAGTGGTAGTGGTGCTGATAGCATTAGTAGTGGTGGTGGTGGTACTGAGAGTTGTGTTGTAGTAGTAGTAGCAGTGGTAGTAGTGGTGGTGGTAGTAGTAGTAGTAGTAGCTGTTCTGCTGTTCTTTTTGTTTACTTTAAAAAGGAGACATTCAGTGTTGACTTTGTAGTGAGATTATGGTGGTGGTGGTGGTGGTGGTATGCTGTTGGTGGTGTGAGAGGTTTTAAGGGTAAAAGTGGACTGTTGTGGTGCTATAATAATAATAATGATAATCTTTTATCCTACAGGCACTGAAATGTAGGAGAGGGAGGAGGGGGGGGCTAGTCGATTACATCGGTG
>NW_026385381.1:0-472 GCF_001194135.2 Octopus bimaculoides | reverse complement strand
ATAATGTAAATAATGTACATAATTCCTCATCTCTTAAATATAGAACTGCCAAATTGACCTCTGCATGTATTTTAAATCTCACATTTATTCCATAGGTCCCATTCTGCTGAACAACTAATTAAAGACATAAACAAACCAACCTCACAAATAATAGCAAGACTTATTTTCAATCCCCTGTTTTGCTATGTAATTAGTCTGCAAGACTATTTCCTTGTATTTTTCAAATCTTATGTATGCCTCACACAATTATAACATTTACATACGACTTTGGAGTACTGAAATAAGCAGATGTCTTCCAAGGGGACACAGCTTGGACTACAACCCCATCTAGGCATGGCTATGTGAAGCATGCTTCTCAACCATCTGGTTCTGCATGGCACCTTGGGCAAGTGTCTTCTGTTATAGCCTCAGGCCAACCAAAACCTAGTGAGTGGATTTGGTAGAAGGAAACTGAAAGAAGCCCATTGTATAT
>NW_026385380.1:0-273 GCF_001194135.2 Octopus bimaculoides | reverse complement strand
CTTTCTCGCCTACCTTTTTCCTTTTTTTTTTCTTTCTTTCTCTCATTTGCTCTCACACATATACACACATATACACACTTCTCGTGTTGCAAAAACATTTTTTCCCCTCCGACCACATTGTCGCTCTCAGCTTGTTTCTTTGTAATTTACTTTCTCTCACTCGTTTCTTACATTCTGTTTTTGTTTTTGATATTCTACAACCAAACAAAATATATAGACATAGACACATCCATCCATCTATCCTGGCGTACATACATATTTACATATATATAT
>NW_026385379.1:0-239 GCF_001194135.2 Octopus bimaculoides | reverse complement strand
AAAGAAAGAAAGAAAGAAAGAAAGAAAGAAAGAAAGAAAGAAAGGAATGAATGATAAGACAGGATGGGAGGAATAAATTCAATTAATGTCAAAATTACTTAGCTTTACTTAGCTTTGGATAAATTAGCTGTGAGGCTTTCCGACGTATGTTTTAATTCAAATGTGTGTGCTAAGAACGAACGACACGGCTTTGCTTCGCAAATGTTGCTTGTTTTTTTTTTGTTTTGTTTTGTTTTTTT
>NW_026385378.1:0-532 GCF_001194135.2 Octopus bimaculoides | reverse complement strand
CTCTTCGTTCTTCTTCCTCTCTCCCATTTAATAGCTTTCTTCTATCCCTCAACCTCTAACATACGTGATCTGTAACAACAACATACACATAAACATTATAGATATAAGATTTAGTTTCTAAGTGTTTCTTATATAAACATGTGCACGCATTGCTATTTTATAACTGTCTTCCGTTCTCCCTTCCTCTCTTTCTCTTTCTTCATTGCTCCCGTTCTCTATTCCTTTCTCCCCCCTCTCTCTTTTCATCTCTCCCTCTTCTCTCTTGGTCTCTCAAACGCATACACGTGCACGTACACACAAGCATTCACTACAAGATAACTCATGTTCATCAATGTTTTGTAAATATACAAACTACGGAGCTTATGGACAACACATTGCAAATCAGTGAACTTCATTACAAATGTGGGTAATTTTTCAGATTAACACCCGCACGATTTTCACTAGGGTGTTAGGGTTACGGTTTTGGGGTCAGGGTTAGGGTTTTAGAGTTACGATGAGGGTTAGTGTTATGGTTACGGTTTTAGGGTCAGGG
>NW_026385377.1:0-230 GCF_001194135.2 Octopus bimaculoides | reverse complement strand
TTGCACCTAGAAAGTTACCCTCCGAGGCACAAGTCCGGGCAAGGTTGTATTCATGGAAGGCCAGCAGTCGACCATGCATACCAGCCTCCCCTCTCCACACCACTGATGTTATCCAAGGGAAAGGCAAAGGCCGATACGGCTTGACGCCAGTGATGTCGCAACTCATTTCTACAGCAGAGGTAACTGGAGCAACGTGAAATAAAGTGTCTTGCTCAAGAACACAACATGCA
>NW_026385376.1:0-340 GCF_001194135.2 Octopus bimaculoides | reverse complement strand
TCTCTCTCTCTCTCTCTCTCTCTCTCTCTCTCTCTCTCTCTCTCCCGTCCTCTATCTCTTTCCCACTCTCACTTTCTGTATCTTTTTTCTCTCTCGTTTGATCATAATCCCCTTCTCTCTTTCTTTCATTGCCAGTCTCTACTCCCTTCTTTCTCTCTCTCTCTCTGACATTCTCTCTCTCCCTCCCTCCTCCCTCCCCCTCTCTTTCTCTCTCTCTATATATATACATATACATACATGCATGCATACATACATACATATATATACATGCATACAGATATACATGTATATATATATGTACATATATATGCGTATGTATATATATATATATATATATATA
>NW_026385375.1:0-293 GCF_001194135.2 Octopus bimaculoides | reverse complement strand
GGGCGTTAAAAACAGAACGTTGATGGTTCTCAGGCACTAAGGGCCTGGGATAACCAGTGGAAGTGTCACACAAAATAGAGCTTTCGGAGGAAGGGAGCGGAAGATAGGAAAACTTACAAGTATGGTACTTTGGCGAAGTTAAGTCTAAACTCGACAAAGGAGGTTGCTCCTGCGAAATTGCTAGCAAGTCAATTACCGCGGGAGTGGAAATGGAATGCACAGGGAGTTGCGAAAGAGCATCACCTGGGATGTTCTCTTTCCCTGGCACATGACGAATGTCACCTGTAAACTGT
>NW_026385373.1:0-922 GCF_001194135.2 Octopus bimaculoides | reverse complement strand
ATGGCTTCTGAGAATTATTTCACATTGTCTGCAATTATTATAAACTCTATCACAAAACCAATAACAAAGTCCCAAAAATGCCCCTAAAGACATGTCAGATAATAACAACTTATGGGTGGGGTCATGGATAGAATGTCTGACCATAGGGTTACTAGATAAGAATTAACTTTCAGTTAAACATCAACAACAGAAACCATAATTTTAATTCATTTTAAACAAATATATTTGTTACATTTCAAATATTCAGTTTATAAAAATAATTTTAATATTTCAACTTTATAAATTGTATTTTGACGTTATGAAAGTTAAACATTGTATTAAATTTAAAAAGATTATATTTTTGATATATTTTTATAAATTACATTTAAATATTGTATTTGAAGGAATAATTTATGTTATATTTTGGTAAATTTAGAAATATTCTTGGAGATTCCTGTGGAATTATCAACTTGGTTGAGAAATAGAATAGTAATGTTTTTTTTTGTTTTTTTTAAAGTGTAGATTTGTGGATGAGAAAGACATGAATAATAATTGAAGAGGGGGTGTGACATTTATAGAGAGATAGGTTAACAGATTAGATGGTGGTGGTCATGGTGGTGGAGAGATTTCAAGTTATGTATGTAATGTGTGGCTGATGTGTTTTATTCCTTTAGTTATTGAACCATGGCCATGCTTGAGCATTGCCTTCATGCATTTAACTGATCATATTAGCACCAGTATTTCTTTTTTAAGTCTGGTACATATTTTAACTATTTGTGGATCAGCTAGGTTAGGAAATGAAGTTGATGTTTTAATTAAACAGCAAGTACTAACACATTTTTAGCATGATTAAATGATGGAAAGAATATATATATATATATAAAGTGAGAGATAGAGAGATACACACTTGCATACATACATATATACACACACTCTTCACATT
>NW_026385371.1:0-234 GCF_001194135.2 Octopus bimaculoides | reverse complement strand
TGTACATATGTGTAAAGAAATACGTACATATAAATACACACAGACATAGACATATACGTATATGTACACTACATATCCTTGTATGTACGTATATGTGTCTGTACATAAGTGAGTGCATATGTATATATATACATACATACATACATGAGTGGATATATGTTTACATACATGTATACATGCATACATACATACACATGTATGTGTATACACACATATATATATGTGTATATATAT
>NW_026385370.1:0-3771 GCF_001194135.2 Octopus bimaculoides | reverse complement strand
TGTTTGTGTGTGTGTGTGTATGTATTTGTTTTTACATATATTTATACATATGTATATGGCTAGAGAACTAAGTTAGATAGACTTACTTCCCTTGGACGTAGTTTGTTTAGTTATGTATGTTAAAATATGTATGATGTGTGTGTGTTTATATATGTATCTGTTTATAAGTATATAGGTGTGTATGTATGTGTGTGTATTTATGTGTATGTATGTATATGTATATACTTATGTGTGTATATATATATTTTTATAATTATTTTATGATAAGTAGCGTTCTTTTTGAAAAATCTTCGGTTTTTTTGTAATTGTTAGATTTTCGCCATGAACGGATTGTATTTTTAACCCAAGTGTGTTTTTCTGGTGTTATATTTGTTTTTTCCTGAAGTTGTGTAAAAGAATTTTGATTTACTAAGTCTCTTAATGAATCTTTTCTTTGTACAGAAATATATATTGAAGATAAATATGTTCATTTAATGTATGTGGTTTTGCGTCGTTACTCCTTTCTTATTATTAATATAACCAAAAGGATCGACTCTTGAGGAGTCTACATACCTTCACAGTCGTTTTTTTTCTGCTATTTTGGTGATGATTTTTTTGAGTTAACTTACCAATTATTTTTGTTGGTAGTTAATTTATAATATATTGATATTGAATTTTTACTGTTTTTCTTGGACAAACAGCTATTGAATCATAACCTATGAAGTTATTTAACATAGACCCTTCATTGAAAGATATACCTATTCCACCTAATAATGTATATATTAAAGAACTTATCCAGAAGACACATCCGTTTATTAACAGAATTCGATGGAAGGCGTATTTCTTTGACAAGAAAGAGCAGATAACTGATGTACACGAGAATGAATTGAAATCTAAGAAATTGTTCTGTTCCAGAAACAACTCACCTTATAATTATAGGTTAGATAAATTTGAAGAAGACATTTGGTTGATTGTTAAGAATGTTAAGTTTCGTAAATCGCCATGCAAGAACCAACATTTGAGATATCTTAATACTGTTGCCAAACAAGTGAAGAGTAGTAATAAAGGAATTTTCGTTAAATCTTACAAGACCGGAAATATTTATAGACTGAATAAGGAGCTTTGCAAGGATTTACTTAGGAAGGAGATTGAAAAAAATTATAAAATTACTAATGGATGGACGCTCAGAAAGACTAATTTGGAAGTTAAGAAAATAATGGAAAAGTATGATCTTGCGGACAGAACTGAACCTATAAAGCCGAAGGAACCGTGGTTTCTTCTTAAAGATCATAAAATTATTTTTTGGACTCAGCCATCTTTGAGGCTTATTTGCCCGGCTAAATCCGACATTGGGATAATTAGTAAAAAATATTTTGGATAGATATATTCCTATTATAATTGATAGATTACAATTGAATTTATGGTCTAGTACTAATCAGGTTATTGAGTGGTTTCGTTCTATTGAGAACAAAATTAATGCTAAATTTATACAGTATGATATTTCTAATTTTTATGCTTCTATTAACCCAATCATACTAAATAAGGCTCTTTGGTTCTTTCATAACAAGGCAGGGCTTACTAGGGATGAAATAGAAGTAGTGTTAGCTGCTTGGAAGTTGTTTATTTCTTTTAATGATAAGATTTGGATTCGTAAAGATACTCCTAATGCTTTCGATGTTCCCATGGGGAGTTCTGACTCAGCTCAAATAGTAGATGATGTGGGTTCTTATATTTTGTATGAATTGGCTGATCAGTTCCCTATGGTTAGGGGCGGTTTATATAGGGACGATTGTCTTCTTTATATTAGGAATTGTTCTACCCAGAATTTGCAGAGACTTAAAGGTGGGTTATCTAGATTTTTTAATAGGATGGGAATGAATGTTACTTACGATGATGATGTTTCGTTAGCTAATTACTTAGATGTGACACTTGATATAAAAAATGATACGTATAGACCGTACCATAAACCGTCTACTAATCTGAAATATATAAGTAGATGGAGTAACCACCCTAGAAGAATTATTGATAATTTAGTTAGAAATATTTCGATAAGGCTTTCTAAGTTATCAGCTAATCGTGTTGTTTTCGATAATGAAGCTCCTTTTTGTAATGAAGCTTTAGATAGGGCTGGTTTTAGAGATAAGGTTTACTATGTTAAACCTGAATCTGGTGAGGTTAGAGTAGATAGGGATGTTAGGAATAATAAGGTTAGGTTGGTTAGGAGAAATAATGATAAAATTTATGATCATAGGGATACTCATAAAAGTGTCATGCGTAATTCTAAATGTTCTAGGTATTTTGCAAAAGGCTTTAATAATATTAAAGATGATTACTTTTGGTAGAAGTGTTAAGTCGAATTTGGTAGCTCAGTTTAGGGAGGTAATTAGTAAGCATTTCCCTGCAAATTCGCGTTACAGTAATATTATTAATACGCATAGTGTTAGGTTTGGTTTTTCCAATACTAAGAACCTGGCGCAGATTATTGCAGCGCATAATTCTAAAGTTCTTAAGACAGGCATGAATGGAGTGAATAGGGATGAAGACCCTCACTTAGGTAATAATATTATAGGTTCTAAGATTGAGGTAACAGAGATTAATCCCAGGAGGTTAAGGTTTGAGGGTCCGAACGTGAGATTAAAGAATATAGTGTAAAGTTAAGAGCGATACAGATGTTAGTGTTTATGTGGGTTGTTCTTCGGATAAAATTTGTAAGAGCACTTCTTGTCACTTTAATACGTTTAGAGATAGGAGTAAAATAGCTAGTACTAGTGTTAGTAGGTTTATTTGGGGGTTAAAAGAACAAAATAAAATTTTTTTGTTAGAATGGTCAATTATTGCGAGGACTTTCCCTTACGATAGGGGTAAGAAGTATTGCCTCTTGTGCAATCTTGAATTGTATTATATTCTATTTTCAAAGCATAAGCTAATTAATAAACTAACGTATAATGGGTTCAGATGTGTTCACGTTCGCAAACATACTTATTTTTGGTTTAGATAATTTCATTGTTTATTTTCACCTATAGCTGAATTTTGTTATGATCAGGTATTAGGGTCTGGGTTTTGGTATTTTAGTTTTGTTACTGCTCTACTTACATATACGTACATCCGTACATATCCATGTGCCAATGTATACACATGTGCATGGGTATACGTAAAAATGTGTGTATATATGTGTATGTGTGTGTATGTGTATATATGTGTATGGGTATGTATGTGTATATGTATGTATGTATATGTATATATATATATATATATATATATATATATATATATATATATATATATATATATATATATATATATATATATATATATATATATATATATATGTGTGTGTGTGTGTGGTGTTTTGCATGTGTGTGTATGTTTGTTTTTGTTTGTTTTTGTTTGTGTGTATGAATATATTTTTATATTTTTTACAATTTTATGTATATATATGTATGTGGATGTGTGTGTGTGCATGTGCGTGTAGGTGTATACATGCATGTGCATGTGCACGTGTGTGTGCATGCACTTGCATGTGTGTACGGGTGCAGGCGCGTGTGCATGGATGTGCACATCCACGCACACATGTACGTGCATGTGCGCACACGTATATGTATGTATATATATATATTTGTGTATGTGTCTGTATGTATTTGTTTTTACATATATTTATATATATGCATATGGCTAGAGAACTCAGTTAGTTAGAGTTACCTCCCTTGGACGTAGTTTGTTTAGTTATGTATGTTAAAATATGTATATGTGTGTGTGTGTTTATATATGTATCTGTGTTTATAAGTATATAGG
>NW_026385369.1:0-429 GCF_001194135.2 Octopus bimaculoides | reverse complement strand
GTGGGGGTGGGGTGGGGTATGGGTAGGGGTGGATGTGTTGGAGGTGGAGGTGATTGTGGTGGTGATAGTCGTCATGGTGATAGCAGTGCAGGTTGTTCTGATGATGATGGTGATGATGATGATGAGGAGGAGGATGATGGTGATGATGATGAGGAGGATGAAGAGGACAGCGACGATGAAAACGATGAAGACGACGATTGCAATAAGAACATCGATACTTAAATGAAAGAGAGAGAAGGAGAGAGAGAGAGAGAGAGAGAGAGAGAGAAAGAGAGAGAGAGAGAAAGGGAGAGGGGAAGAGAGAGAGATTGCAGCAATGATACCAGGTTAATTCTAATGAGACAATTCATTAAAATTCATTAAAATTCAAAGTCTGACTAATGAGATTCGAGAAATTCTTTTATTTGTTTCTGTCACTTGACTGCGGCC
>NW_026385368.1:16100-16723 GCF_001194135.2 Octopus bimaculoides | reverse complement strand
ACAGATATACATACGCACAGATTGACACATACACACCCACACGCGCATAGGCCCTCCACGCGCCACCCAACCCCCCCACACACCCTCACACGCACTCGCATTGGTTTTGATGGCTGAGAAACAGACATATATATATATATATATATATACATCTCACGCAGAGTTCGATTCCCAGTCACAGTCAAACACATCATTAGTTTTACGGCACCACCACAACTACAACACAAACCACATTTTCATATTCATTTCACTTCTCGTCTCCGATTTGACCTTACTACTACCACCACAACAACAACGACTACTACTACTGCTGCTGCTGAGACTATCGACACTACTATACTGCAACTTGTACCACCTTCATACCGCTACCTCTACATCGACCACTACCACTGCTGTTACTACTAGCATTAATATTACAACCACCACCACCACCGCCACGACAACCACCACTACTCCTAACTACTACTACCACTACCACTACTACTACTACTACTACCACTACTACTACTACTACTACTACTACTACTACTACTACTACCACTACTACTACAACCACCATCACGTCACCACTACCTCAAACACGACCGCTACCGCCACCATCACGGCCATCGGCACCACCACCA
>NW_026385368.1:14856-15188 GCF_001194135.2 Octopus bimaculoides | reverse complement strand
TAGATAGACAGACAGAGATAGATAGATAGATAGATACATAGATGTGAAATCGTGTGTTGAAATAGATGTTGTTGTACTTGGGGATGGTCATGTTGCCAGTTTAGCCAATAAAAACACACGCACTGTATATTTGGTGTTAATTTGCTTCAGCTTTATATTACATTAATCATATTTCGGCCAGAGTTCTTTCGTCACACTTCTGTGACCTCATCAGTGGTCCTTTGCTTTCTTCTTTCTTATCTGTGTCTCTCCTTTTGTATGTGTCAACGCATGCGTATCGCTCTATGTGTGTCTATGTTTTGTAAGTGCATGTATGTGTGTGTGTGTGGGGG
>NW_026385368.1:11476-13378 GCF_001194135.2 Octopus bimaculoides | reverse complement strand
TTAAAAATACTTTATAATAATAATAATAATAATAATAATAATAATAATAATAATAATAATAATAATAATAATAATAATGAAAATGGCCTATGAACATTTCGATGGAACATCCAGAATGGTTAATACATATAAAATATTATAAAATATTATAAAATATAGGATACTCCATCTCCTCGGAGTCCCATTATTATTGCTATTATTATTATTATTATTATTATTATTATTAGTAATATACAGCCAATAAAAATTATTATTATTATTATATATGTATGTATGTGTATATGTATGTATACGTGCAGATTTGTATATTTTGTTTTATGTATGTATTCTCATGCATATAGCTACATATCTAGACATGCTCATATATATCTAAATGATAAACTTCTGGAAAGTTTTATAGACTTTTACAGTTCCAGTGATGTATGCATGTATGTGTATATGTATGTACGTATGTATGTATGTATGTATGTATGTATGTATCTATCTATCTATCTATCTATCTATCTATCTATCTATCTATGTGTATGCGTATGCATATTGTATATGCATTTATGAATACACACACGCATTACTACATATAATACATATATAATGATTGAAGAAAAAGAAGGAAAAATGCGAGACAGATTTTTTTTTTATAAAGGTATTAGTTTCACGCTTGAAAAGAAATGAAAAGGAAAGGTGTCTGCGACGCTTTGGACAAAGAGTCAGTATAAAGAGGAAAGGTAAAAAAGAGAAGAGTGGTGAAAAGGAGGGAAAAGAAAAGGCTAAGGACAGGGTGGATATGCAGTTCTATGGAGAGGAGTTATGAAGAGGGAATAGAGTTAGGAAGGTATATACATACAAAGTGGAGTAACTGTGTGAAGAGACAAGCATCGGGTGGGATTTAACGGTGTGGAGTGTACATACTTTTATAAGTATTCATATACATGCTGAAGATTATGCCATTATCAGCTGTCTCACAAAGGACTCTGGCGGTTTCGACGCTTTGAGATAGAACTGCTTGGCGGGGGAGAGTCAGCAACCAATGGATACAGTTATCAGGCAATTTGTGACAGGGAGGAAGAAGACATGACTGGGGAAAATGATGTAAGATTAAGACACACAGACAACAGTCACACAAACACACACACTTTCAATACTATCATCTACTTTATCATCATCATCACCGACACCTCCATCTTCGCCAATATCATAACCATCACCAACACTATATCAACCCTTCATCTCCTCCTCCTCCTCCTCATCATCATCATCATCAACATCATCATCTTCGTCTACATCGCCATCAGCACAATAACTTTATTATTATTATCATTATCATCGTCGTCGTCGTCGTCGTCAGCATCATCATCATCGTCATCACTATCGTCATGAACACAATCATCAACATTATCAACATCATCACCACAACCATCACCACCGTCATCTTCTTCATCACTGTCGTCTTCCGATTCTTCTTCCTCCTGTTCCTTCTACTCCTTCTACTCCTCCTCCTCCTCTTACTCCTTCTACTCATCATCATCATCGTCATCGTCATCATCATCATCATCATCATCAGCAGCAGCAGCAGCCGCATTTTTGCCATCATAATCACCATCATCATGGACATTATCATCGCCATCCTCCTCATCCTCCTCACCACCACCACCACCGTCATTATTGTCATCATCATCTGCCTCCTCCTCCTCCTCATCATCATCATGGTCAAGATTATCATCCTCATCCTTTTCCCTTTTGCTTGATTCTCCCCCGACCTCTTCCCCCTTCCTACCCCATCATCATCATCATCATCATCATCATCGTCGTCGTCGTCGTCGTCATCAAAATAAACAACAGCAACACTAAGACGACAGACAGCGCGATGTTGAGAAAATAACCACCGCCTCACCTCTCACCACC
>NW_026385368.1:9875-10729 GCF_001194135.2 Octopus bimaculoides | reverse complement strand
TTCTCTTTCTCTCTGAAATGTATGTGTCTATCTATCTATCTATCTATCTATCTATCTATCTATCAGTTTGTCTGTCTGTCTGTCTCTCTGTTTGTCTCTATTTACCTCTTGATCGGTCTCTCAGTCTATCTATCTATGTATTTATCTATTTAAGTATTTTTTGTCTCCCTCTCTGTCTCTCCCCCCACCTCTCTGTATACATATACGTATTTTCTTGTTTATTTTCTGTTTATTTTCTTTTGTTCCTTTCTGTTGAAGAGCTTAGGCTCGAAACGTAAAAGACTTTCTCACCTTCCTGAGCGTTAAACTAATACACCTGTTTGTTGTTTACACACCTGTCTTCGTCTTTTGTTTTTCTGTAAATTCCAACTATATATATGTGTGTGTGTATTTGTGTATGTGTGTGTATATATGTATGTACGGATGTATGTATGTATAAAATAAAAGTGGCTTATTCTTAATTTACAACCAAAATGCAGAACTATAGACTCTATTACGGTGATTATGGTTACTAGTTTGCACCAGCGTTGCTAGAAATAAGAGTCAATACAGCTCTTAGCCATGAGAAAGCATTTATCTTGTGACTGACAAGGAAGGCAAGTTCCCTATAGCATCCGGTGCATAGCCAGATCAGCAGTGATTTCGCATTCAATTAATGCTCATCAGAGTCTCTTACCCGACTGCCAAGGGTTAAGCTAGCTCACCTTATATATGTGTGTCTGTATCATAAGATGCTTACGAAATTCCTTTTATTGGTAGGCAATGAAATTAACTTTCTCCTTTACAGGGCATGTACTTTTGGAGAAATGTTGACTGTTGAGATTATCTCCCCTTCTCCTGCGGAGATCTTCTTA
>NW_026385368.1:8225-8784 GCF_001194135.2 Octopus bimaculoides | reverse complement strand
ATACTTTTGTTATTTACACCACCTGTCCTCGTCTGTTGTTATTTTTTATATATTCTCCTACATATATATACACACACACACACGCACACGCACACAAGGACACATATAGAGACACACATAGATACACTCAAACATGCACACACAAAGGGACAGAGGTACACTCACAAAATTCGAAGACAGGTGTATGAACAACAAGCAATTGTATTAGTTTGACACTCAGGAAAATGTAAACGTCTTTTACGTTTCGAGCCAACGCTCTTCAACAGAAAGGAATAAGGCGAAACAACCAGAGTTCAGCTGTAAATGATGGCGATATATATATATATATATAGAGAGAGAGAGAGAGAGATACATACATACATACATACATACATACATATACTCACACACATACATAGGACTATATATGTGTGTGTATTTGTGCCCCTATTTGTTTGTGTGTGTGAGTGTATGTGTGTGTGTATGTGTATGCATGCATGCGAGCGTGTAGGTGAAGCTTGGGTGATGTACAGGGTTATATATATATATATATATATACATACATGCATATATATATATA
>NW_026385368.1:3727-5773 GCF_001194135.2 Octopus bimaculoides | reverse complement strand
TATATATATATATATGTATATATATATATATATATATATATGCATGTATGTTTATGTATATGCATATACATACATATGTACACACGTATATATATTGAAATATGTGTATGTGTGTTTGTCTCTCTCTGTTTGTTTATACATAGTGATATAGACTTAGATAAAGAGATACAGACAGTTAGACAGACAGACAGACAGACAAACAGACAGAGAGACTGAGAGACAGACAGACAGACAGACAGACAGACAGATAGATAGACAGACAGTCAGATAGATAGATAGATAGATAGATAGATAGATAGATAGATAGATAGATAGATAGATAGATAGATAGATAGATAAACTCTGTAAACAACGAAGAAATACAAAACAAACAATTTTAATAAAATCTGGAAAACTTATAAAATGTCTGCCGCCGACATTTACTAGAGCAGACGATAGTATGGAATCATAAATAGCCGTGTTGCCTGGTGGGAGAGGTGATGAAGAAAAGTGGTAGTATGTTTATAAACAGATGATGTTAGAGTATGTGAATGTCAGCGCTTTCGGCTGATGGTCGTACAGGTGTGAGTTCGATTCCCGGCGACGCGTTTTATCCTTAAGCAAGACGCTTTATTTCACGTTGCGTCGGTTCAATCAGCTGGCAGTATTGGAATTGTGCCTTTAATTTAAAAAAAGGGCCCAGCCATGTCACACTCTGTGTCACGCTAAATCTCCCTCAGAACTACGTTAAAGGTCCACGTGTCTGTGGAGTACGCAGCCACGTGCACGTTAATTTTGCGAGCATGCTCTTCTGCTGATCGGATCAACTGTAGCAATCTTCGTCGCAACCGATGGAGCTCCAGCTTTCGTAAAGGCCCTTGGCTTAGTGACTATGGTATTTGCCCCATTATCATAAGGTCGTGAGTTCGATCCCCGGGCGGTGCACTCTGTCCTTGAGCAAGACACTTTATTTCACTTTGCTCCAGTCTACTCAGCCGGCAAAAAGGACTTGTAGCTGTAATACAAAGACGGCTGGCCATGTCATATTCTGTGTCACGCTGAATCTCCCTCAGAACTAAGTTTAAGTCCCCGTAACGTAGCGGTTCGGCAAAAGAAAACTAATAGAATAAGTATGAAGCTCACAAAGAATGGCCCGAGTCAAAACAAATAAACGAATATATATATGTATATATATATATATATATAGCTATTTCTTCTATGTCTTTTAACTATGCACCTGCGGTCATACTGGAGCAACACTGTAATGCCAATGTGTATGTATATATTCATGTTTATACACAGGTACACATAGGCAGATACTAAAAAACAGTACACAAAAAAAGAACTATATATAAATGAACAAACGTCGGAACACACTAACAAAAAAACAAAGAAAAAAACAATTAAAAAGAGCAGAGAGAGAGGGAGAGAGGGAGAGTGGGAGAGAGGGTGAGAGGGAGAGTGGGAAAGACCTGTCTCTCTCTCTCTCTCTCTCTCTACCGACAAATACACAGACAGATAATAGAACTTCCGGTTTTTCCTACTCTCCAGACGCCATACATTTGCGCAGCGCCATTTTGACATCCAATCATTCCACTGACATACTTCCGCGAGATGTCACCTCCATCGCTCTCACACACTCTCTCTGTTTCTCTCTCCCTCTCCCTCTGTTGCTCTCTCTCTCTGACTCTATCCATCTCTTTCTTCCTCTCTCCCCAGTAACTACCTACCTACCTACCTACCTACCTACCTACCTACCTACCTACCTATCTATCTATCTACCTATCTATCTATCTATCTATCTATCTATCTATCCATCTCTCTGTCTATCTATCTATCTATCTATTTATCTATCTATCTATCTATTTATCCATCTCTCTGTCTATCTATCTATCTATCTATCTATCTATCTATCTATCTATCTGTCTACCTACCTGTCTATCTATCTATCTGGCTATCTGTCAATCTACCTCTATCTATCTATCTATCTATCTATCTATCTATCTATCTATCTATCTGTCTGTCTGTCTATCTATCTTCAAAAAAAGATGGGTGAATGTAGCAAGG
>NW_026385368.1:1540-3176 GCF_001194135.2 Octopus bimaculoides | reverse complement strand
TGATGATAATGATGTTGGTGCTACTGATGTGTGTTGTTGTTGTTGTCATCAGTGGCGTTGGTGTTGGTAGCAAGTGCTTAGTTTGGTAAGTATTGTTTTCACTACTACTACTACTACTACTATTACTACTACTACTACTACTACTACTACTACTACTATTGCTGCTGCTGCTGCTTCTACTATTACTACTAATGTTTTCAAATTTTGGCACATGAGCACCAATTTCTGGTGGCGGGGGGTAGTCTATTCCTTCGACTACAGTGCTCAACTGGTCCTTTATTTATCGACACCAAACGATGAAAGGAAAAGACGGCCTCGGCAAAATTGGAACTCAGAACGTCATTATTATTATTATTATTATTATTATTATTATTATTTGATCCGGTGTATACTTTCAGTGTTGTTTCACTCTTTAGATATGGAGCAAGGGTAATCGCATGGACAGTAGAAGAAATAAACAGCTTAGACAGAAAGACCAGGAAGTTGCTGACTAGATATGGGATACTCCACCCCAAAACTGACACATACAGACTGTATGTACCAAGGAAAAGAGAGGGAAGCGGACTGATTGGATGCGAACACAGCATTAGAACAGATGAAAACAACATAGCGTGGTATGTAAAAAAAAAATGCCACAGAACCGCTATTATTGGAAGTAAGAAGGTCAGGCTTGTGTAGGATGGAAGATTGCAAAGATAAAGCGCTGCATAAGTACTTGAGAATGAATGGACATGAAAATAGGTGGATAAAGAAAAGAATGCATGGACAATTTCATAGGGATGTTTGAAGATACGACAGACAGAGAAAAAAGATGGCTATGGATGTGTAAAAGTGATTTAAAACCAGAAACGGAGGCTCTAATCTGTGCTGCTCAAGAGCAAGCAGTAAGAACGAATAGACAACACATCAGAAAGGGATAAGTGCAGAATCTGTGGAAAAAACGGTGAAACCTTATGGCATATTACCAGTCAATGTATGCCACCAGCCTAGAAAGAGCATAAGAGACGTCAAGACAACATAGCAAGGATTGTCCATTGGACACTTTGCAACAAGTATGGACTTGACAGAGCAGAAAGGTGGTACGAACATAAAGCCGAAGACATCATCGAAAACAATAATGCAAAGATCCTATGGGATTTTATGATTCAGTGTGACCGTGAGATAGAGAATAAGAAACCAGACATAGTGTTAATTGAGAAAGAAAGCAAACTATGCTGGATCATAGACATAGCATTCCCAGCACACAAAAAGGTATGCGATAAGGACGAAAGAAAAGTTGATAGATATGACAGGTCAGCTTGGGCGCTTAAGCAGTTGTAGTCGATGGTAGTAGTACCAATAATTGTCGGCGCCCTGGGAACAGTGTGCAAAAATCTTGAGAAGTACATGGAAGAAATAGGGGCTGCAATAAGGGTGGAGCACTTGTAGAAAACAGCACTGCATGGAACCGCTCGAATACTCCGGAAAGTGCTCGAAAATTAAGGGGTGTTACCTTAGTTCACTGGTAGTGAACAGCTGACACCGTAGTACATCTCCAGCGTTAGAAGCCTTAACTACTATTTTTATTAGTATGGTGGTGGTGGTTGTGGCGGTGGTGGTGCTGGTGGTGCTGGTGGTGCTGGTGGTGGAATTGGTA
>NW_026385368.1:0-982 GCF_001194135.2 Octopus bimaculoides | reverse complement strand
TTATACCCCGAGTAATCTTCCCCACCCCACCACCACCACGACCGTCCCCCACCCCCGACTGTCTGTGACACACGCATTTAGCTGGCCTTCCTCCATCTGTCGGTGGAGTTATACGTGTGTGTGTGTGTGTACGCGCGCACCTGGATACGTGTGTGTATGTGTATGTGTGCGTTAGTATGCATGCGTGTGTATGTATGCATGTGTGCGTGTGTGTGTGTGTATGTATGTACATGTATGTCGGTGTATTTGTATGAATACATATGTATGTATTTGTATGTTTGTGTGATTGTATATATGTATATATATATATATGTATATATATATATATGCATACGTGAGTGTATGTGTGTGTGTATGTATATATGTATGTATTTATATACGAGTGTATATATATGCACATATCTGTCTATCTATCTATTTGTCTATACACAAACACATACGCACACACATACGCACACACATACGCACACACACATATATATATATTATATATATATATATACACTCTCACAGACACATGCATACACACACACACCTACATAATTACATACACGCACACATACATATATATTATATATAGATATAAATGCGTGGGTGCGTATATATTTATATAGTTATAAGTTTTCACTTTTTGTATATAAATATGTATATACATATCCATATATATTTATGTGTGTGTGTTTGTATATGCGTTCGTTTGCTGTACACACATCTGTGTGTATGCTTGTGTTGCGGAACATTTTTGACTATGTGTGTGTGTATATATATATATATATATATATCTATATATATATATATGAGCGTGTGTGTATGACCATGTGTGTGTGTGATTTATGTATAAACATTATATATTCATGTGTTCGTGTACGTGTGTGTATTTATCTAACATGTCTGTGTTTAATATTTGTGAGTATATATATGTATACATATATACATATATGTATATATATATGTGTATATATATGTATATATATATATATAT
>NW_026385367.1:0-206 GCF_001194135.2 Octopus bimaculoides | reverse complement strand
GACCAGGAAGAAGCTGCCTGACACAGCTCTTACAACACTATGACTGGGTGCTGAAACAGCTACTTGTGTGCCATTGGGCTCCTCATATGTTCCACCCGGGGTGTGCCGCCAATGATGTGCCACCCTCGTAAGTGTGCCATTGGACTCCCCATATGTGACGCTCAGGATGTGCCACCCTCCTAAGTGTGCCAAATAGAAAAAAAAAA
>NW_026385366.1:0-548 GCF_001194135.2 Octopus bimaculoides | reverse complement strand
TCTACCAAATCTACTCACAAGGCTTTGGTCGGCCCGAGGCTATAGTAGACTGGAACTGAACCCAGAACCATGTGGTTGGTAAGCAAGCCACCGGTGAACTTATAAGTATATACGACAATGTTCGTGTATTTATGTCTATATGTAATTATATGTCAGTATTTATACACACGTTACTGTGTGTTGTTAAGCATATTATTGCCTGTTAGTATGTGTCGTGTAGATAGCGTGTGGCGTGTGAGTATACCAACATCAATATTTCCTGAAGTGTATAGAGTTGGACGGACAGTCAGACCGTGTGATTGATAATACTTCCGGAAACTGGGACACTTCTATTGCACAGGACGTGACAAAGTGCGTAAGATTTGTCATATTGTCACACCTATGTCTTTGACAGTTGTCCAGTCCATTCCCTTGCAGTGTGAGTTTGTGCGTATGTGTGTGTGTGTAAGATTGTGTGCGTATGTATGATATGCATGTATGTATGTGTATATATATATGTGTGTGTAAATATATATATACATAGATATTATCATAATATATTATATGTA
>NW_026385365.1:0-508 GCF_001194135.2 Octopus bimaculoides | reverse complement strand
AGTACTGAGGTAAAAGAACATGCTAACTATATATTAATTAAATTATAATCATTAGTTTTTTTCGTTGATTTAAATAAGAGTTTTGACTTATTTCCAGCAGATGGACATACCTAGTATGTCCTTTGATTAATTTTAATCCTTCAACTATTTAATGCATTTTGGGCCTGCATTTGCCTATATTATTGATTCTGTTGTTATCATGTTTAATTGTTACACTAGATAATAATAGAGTCAATAATATTTTCACAAATATTTTCCACTCAATTATTTGCTCCGTATTGAAATTATTTTCACACTGGTGGCTGCCATGTTTCGGTGCAAAACGAATCAATTGCAGCACAGACTTCAATGTGGTGGGTTTTGGCTTTTCATAAGAAACGGAAGTGGTTCACAGGACGAAGAAGGAGGAAAAAATGAAATGGAGGGGATGTTGTATTCTGATCATGGCAGCCAAATAATACAATAGATACAGAAGTGATTTTATATATATATATATATATATATATAT
>NW_026385364.1:0-321 GCF_001194135.2 Octopus bimaculoides | reverse complement strand
ATATATATATATATATATATATATATATATATAGTGTGTGTGTAAGGGTGTGTATGCGTCTATGACTTCATCTACGAACTTATATGGGAAATTTCAACGCGTTTATTTTTAGATAAGAAGAAATTAGATTAGATTAATGCAGTTAGTTTATTATGTATTTCTATCCACTTTACCTACGTGTCACATAGAATTAAATTGTTATAACAAATTCAATTTTCGATGTAAGAACATCTGTTTAATAAGATATCGGAATTGATATGTACGCATACATATATCGGTGTAGTCGAATGCTTCCAAACACACTCACATAAATACAAACAT
>NW_026385363.1:249-382 GCF_001194135.2 Octopus bimaculoides | reverse complement strand
ATCCTCAAAGCAGTCTATCATGAACCAATAGCCAGATTACTACCTCCCTCTTTGAAGGGTATGTATTTGCAATCCAGGAACATGAAATATCAACCAAATACCTGATGCACAAAAGGGATAGAGATGCGGGAAA
>NW_026385363.1:0-108 GCF_001194135.2 Octopus bimaculoides | reverse complement strand
AGAAAGATAACCCCAAGGACAAAGAAATAAGAACCCACAGTATGTTAGAATTACAAGTTCAGGTTTATACTTGTAATTATCATGGCCCTGGGATATATAACACACTGC
>NW_026385362.1:0-433 GCF_001194135.2 Octopus bimaculoides | reverse complement strand
TTTTTTTTTTTTTTTGTATATGATTATAAGATCATATTCTGCAATGTGTCGTTGCTATGATTATTATTTATCAAGACGGCAGGGTGTGATTGGAGAGAAATTTGACTGCTATTTCTAGCATGTTGTACGACTGCTTAGTGGTTTTTCTCTTTGGCGATTCGCTTCGGGTCGTATTTGTGTAGTGGCATGTTGGTGGTCGGTACCATCAGCTTATCCCGCACTATGAATTAGGATCACTCACTCTCGCGCGCACGCATGCACACACACTTTAATGACATTTATAATAGTTTATCCACCATCTCGGTGATGAGTTACAAACGTGTTTGAGTATGTGTAAGCTGTCATATCCTGTATACGTACATATATATATATACGAGTATACAGGATAGATGTTAGTTTTTAAAAATGTGTTAGTAAATTTTATTCGTCACCA
>NW_026385361.1:0-497 GCF_001194135.2 Octopus bimaculoides | reverse complement strand
TGTATACTATCTATACTGCTTATAAGTTGTGTTTTTTACTTTTATTTTTTATTTTTATTTTTAGTTTTAGTTTTAGTTTTAGTTTTATTTTAATTTTATTTTTATTTTTATATTTTTTTATTTCTATTTTTACGTTATTTTCATATATTTTTTAATATATATATTTTGTTTATATATATACTTCACTTTATACTTTTACATTTATTTTATACCCTTTTGCTTCCGGGTGTCGTTATGTTTTAATTTTAATTCTTTAATTGTTAATTTCTTTGTATTTCTTATGTCTTATGTTTTATGGGTTATATTTTGACCAGTTTATCATTATCCTTTATATTTTTTTCATATTGAGGTTTTTAATTTTTTACATTTTATCTCTTATTTTTATTTTTATTCTTATCAGTTTTATTATTCTTTAATATTTTTCAGTTCTTATTTTATTGCTTATTCCTTAGTCATTACATTATTAATTGTGGGTGCTAATATTTCCTTTCACTAGT
>NW_026385360.1:0-383 GCF_001194135.2 Octopus bimaculoides | reverse complement strand
GGAGCTGTTGTGGTAGCAGACCATGAAACATGGTTGAAATTCCTTCCTATCTATCTAAAACTCCTGAAAAAATTTTTACTGGTCAAACTATATTTGTACGTACGTTCGGAATTACCAAATAAGGAACTATATATTATTTGAAATTCATATTTAATATTTCTTAACCATCATCTCTCATTTCGACTAAGTTTTTAAGTAAATGGGTAGTTGGTACTAGGATGTGAGTTTTTTTTATTTTAGTATTTTTTAAATAAATAATAGGTCAATAATTCATAGGAAAAAATAGGTGTTATATGTCGTAATTAATTATCTAAACACAGCTTGCTATATTTGATATGAACTTTACGAAATATGTACAATATGAGTAAAGATGTATAAAAGGG
>NW_026385359.1:0-330 GCF_001194135.2 Octopus bimaculoides | reverse complement strand
TATGACTTGTCTGCCGCTAAGTTCTGAGTTCAAATTCCACCAAGGTCAACATTGCCTTTCATCCTTTTAGGGTAGCAGAATCGTTACAAAATGCCAGACAAAATGCTTTGCATCATTTCTTCCAAGTTTAAGTTTTGAGTTCAAATTCTGCCAAGGTGGACTTTGCCTCTCGTCCTTTTGGGATTGATAAAATAAGAACCAGTTAGGGGCTGCGGCTGATGCAATCAATTAGCCCCAACACCCAAAACTTCATCTTCAAAATATCACCCAAAAAAAGACGGGGACATGGCTGTAAGGTTAAGGAATTCACTTCACAATATTGGGGTCTCA
>NW_026385358.1:0-346 GCF_001194135.2 Octopus bimaculoides | reverse complement strand
ATTCACCAAATATTTTGATCCAGTAGCCTTGAACTCCATCTGGACCCGGGGCCTTCCTGCTACCAATTTTCTGCTTATTCCCTTCACTTCCCTAACTGAAATGACTAATTCTGCCAGTTTTGGACAGACTACCGTTTGTTTCAGTTCTTGCAACCATTCAGCATCCTTCTTGTGTTCCTTGTCTTTGCTCCAGATGTCACTCCAAAACCTTTGACTTTCATTGTTATCTGGTATCAACTTTGCATCTGTACACTCTCTGGTTTATTTCTTTATAGAATTTTTTCTGATCTACTCTGAATAACCTTATTATTATTATTATTATTATTATTATTATTATTATTATTAT
>NW_026385357.1:651-873 GCF_001194135.2 Octopus bimaculoides | reverse complement strand
GTTTTTCTTTGGATATTATATTTCTTCTTGAAAGAGCTGACAGACTGTGTTATGCAGAAAAGTATATTTTACTTTTTTAATGACCATCGTACACACATAGCAGTAATACATGAATGTCTGCCAGTTAGTCTTGGTAGGTGTTTTCCTCCAGATGATGCTGGTAGTGTTGTTTGTCTGTACAACTGCAATACATTGTGTAAGAAATATTCAGACATATTCAAA
>NW_026385357.1:0-520 GCF_001194135.2 Octopus bimaculoides | reverse complement strand
ATGGTTTCTCTTCTGTAAAAATTTATTTGTGCTTAGTTAATCACCTCTTCATATCGATGATTTACAACATATTGCACTAATGTAGTTTTTTTCTTGTATGAATTCAATTGTGTTTAGTTAAGCTGTCAAATCGAGAGAATGATTTAACACAGACATCACAGTGATGTGGTTTCTCTCCTGTATGAGTACGCTTGTGAGAAGATAAATTACTACTTTGAGAGAATGTTTTACCACAGATATCACAGTGATGTGGTTTCTCTCCTGTGTGAGTACGTTTATGTCTAGTCATGTGATGTCTCCGAGAGAATGACTTACCACAGATATCACAGTGATATGGTTTCTCTCCTGTGTGGCTACGTTCATGAATAGTTAAGCCACAACTTTGAGAGAATGATTTACCACAGACATCACAGTAATATGGCTTTTCTCCAGTATGAGAACGTCTGTGAGAAGCTAAAGAACCCATCTCAGAAAATGATTTACCACAGATATCACAGTGATATGGTTTCTCTCCTGTGTG
>NW_026385356.1:266-522 GCF_001194135.2 Octopus bimaculoides | reverse complement strand
TATATATATATATATATATACATATTATATATATATACATATTATATATAATATATATATATATATACATATTATATATATATATATATTATATGTATATATATATATACATATTATATGTAAATATATACATATTATATGTATATATATATATATACATATTATGTGTGTGTATATATATACATATTATATGTATATATATATATATATACATATTATGTGTATATATATATATATATACATATTATGTGTATAT
>NW_026385355.1:526-677 GCF_001194135.2 Octopus bimaculoides | reverse complement strand
AAGGTTTGTCTTAGTTATAGTGGGTGCAGGGGGAATTTCCAATTCTAACACTTGATTCATTGTGCCTGCATGCACTGGTGGTTTTCTCTTGCACTGCATATCGCTATTCAACACCTTTATTTGCCGTCTCTGTGAGACAACTATTTCAGAT
>NW_026385355.1:0-284 GCF_001194135.2 Octopus bimaculoides | reverse complement strand
CTGTTCTCCGTAGTTTATTTTTTCTGTCGTTTATTCCTAGTTTCAAGGGAAGTAACTCTTTAGTGATCCGACAATTTTTGCTTTGTCATAACAGGAGAAGCGGCTACGATTATGTCCCTTGTATCTGTGAAACGCAATTAAGGAAACTACTGCTAACGTTCTTGATATTTTTTATGTTTGGGAAAGAAAACGGACAACAATTTTAATCCGATGATTTCGGCCATCATTTAGTAAAGCACTCAATACATTTTAAAATGAGTGAAATCACGTGGTTCCAGGTTTTA
>NW_026385354.1:0-498 GCF_001194135.2 Octopus bimaculoides | reverse complement strand
ATAGATAGATAGATAGATAGATAGATAGATAGATAGATAGATGTGTGGTAGACTGATAATTGGTAGATTTAGATTGGCATTAACAATAAAGAATAAGTGTAAATAATAAATACATTTGTATGTTATCAATTAAAATGACGGATCTAAGTCTGGGGACTTGGTTATAGTTTATGTAAAGAAAAGGCAGGAAAGAGATAGGAGTGGAGGAAAAGTAGTCAAATGAAATAAAAGATATTTTGAGAGAGTTTAAGAATACACGTAAACAATAGAATATAATAGACATGAATTTAGTGGGGAACTATGTATATAGGTATGTATATGTATGTATGTATGTATGTATGTATGTTTTTGTATCTATGTATGCATGTAGGCATGAATGTGTGTAAGTAGGTCTCTATGCATGTATGTATGTATGTATGTATGTACGTACGTACGTATTATGTAGGTTTGTATATGTATGTAGGCATGTATACATGTATGTACGTATGTGTGTATGTA
>NW_026385353.1:0-246 GCF_001194135.2 Octopus bimaculoides | reverse complement strand
ATCATCATCATCATCATCGTGTTGGTTATGGTACTGGTGATGGTGGTAGTGGTGGTGGTGACGGTGGAGGTGGTAGTGGTAGTGGAAGTGGTGGTGATGGTGATGATGATATTGGTTATGAGAAGGCGATGGCAATGATGATGATGATGATGATGTTGGTAGCGACGGTGACGATGTTGATAATGATGGTAGTAATGATGATAGTGATGAAATGGTGAGGAATAGGAATGGCAGCAATAATGATGA
>NW_026385352.1:0-206 GCF_001194135.2 Octopus bimaculoides | reverse complement strand
CATACATACATACATACATACATACATACATGCACACAAACATACATACAAAGACACATACATACATGCACACACACATAGATACATACATACATATATACGTGCGTGCGTATGTATGTATAATGTATTGATTCATTCATTCATTCGTTCACTCATTCATTGGTATATGCTCATGCATGTTTTCCTTTTTTTTCTCTCCCCATTCA
>NW_026385351.1:0-314 GCF_001194135.2 Octopus bimaculoides | reverse complement strand
AATTTTATTCTGCTAGCAAATTCACTCATCGTTGCCCTACGGAGGCGAAGTGTACAAGTCTAGGGCGAAACGCTTGTATCGCAATATTGGAAACACCTCTGAAGATACAAAAGACTTTCCAACATTGCGATAGCTTTAGTCAGCAACAGGAAAAGAGCTTGCAATGTCTCTAAGTAGCTCCTACAGTTTTTAAGTTTTTAAATGGCTAAAGCTTCTCTGATCTTCATTTCAGTTATAAGACGATGACAACATATCATTTAGCAGTTGCGTCCTAGTTTTTGGTTGCGACACAGCATCAGAGAACAAGACCACAT
>NW_026385350.1:17443-18426 GCF_001194135.2 Octopus bimaculoides | reverse complement strand
CACACACACACACGCACACACGCACACACGCGCGCACACACACACACACACACACATGTATGTATATATATGTATGTATGTATATGAATAGACGTACAGAGACACACATACTCACACACACACTTAGACTATGGAAGCCATATCTTTGACATGCGTTGAAAATTAATCTTCCCAGAGTTCCTACTTCACACACACCACCGGATGTCACGATGACAACGAAAAATGAGATCTCTTCCAGAGAGAAATTGTCCGAAACTGAGAACGAAGGAAATATTTATAAGAATTGGGTAAGAAGGAAGTGGAACGAATGAAGTTGCTGATTGTGGTCACCTGGCATGCTAGAAACATCAGCTAAATTTCCTTCTGATCAGTAGTAAAATCTGAAAGAGTATGGTTGAATAGACATTAACTGAAATATTTTTGATTGTATGTCTGCTAAATCAGGTCTGACCAGGAAAGAAAAACGAAAGCGCGAATAAAGAATTATCCAAAATTCTGACTGCCTCCTTTTCCTCAACATCAGCCCCATATACACACTGTCGACTTTTTATACATTTGTAATTCGATTCTGTTGATAGGTCCGTTGTCCTATACACATTTACAGATAAGACATAACACACAAAGATATACATACAGACACACGTGTATGTGTTGTGTGCCTTTATACATACACACATGCATATTTACGAGTGGGATGTTTAAACTTTTAAAGGAATATATATATATATATATATATATATATATATATATATGTGTGTGTGTGTGTGCGTGTTTTTTGTATGTGCGCACGCGCGTGTGTATGTACAAAATTTATATATATTATATATATATATATGCATTAATATGCACATTCATATATATATTCAAAGATACATATATATATATGTGTTTTTGTGTGTGTGTGTATATATATATGTATATATATATATATATATGTATATATATATATATATATATATATATATATATATATATATATATAT